>NW_027480571.1:900000-1110161 GCF_051401765.1 Calliopsis andreniformis
AACCTCAATTCTGAATCCTCAACCCTGCATCCTCAATCTTCAGCCCTCAGTCCTCAACAATCTGTTGTCAATCCCCAATCCCCAATAGAATATCCTCAATTCACAGTTTTCAATACTCAATACTCAACCTGCAATCTTCAAAACTCTATCCACAAACATCAATTCTCATCAGTCAACCCTGAACGCTCTGTCCTCAATGTTCAATGCTCAGTCCTCAATTCTCAATCTTCAATCCTCAATACTGAATCCTCAATCCTCAATCTTAAAACCTCAATACTCAATCTTCAATCCTCAATCCTCAATCCTCAATCCTCAATCCTCAATCCTCAATCTTCAATCCTCAATACTCAATCTTCAATCCTCAATCCTCAATCCTCAATCCTCAATCGTCATTCTTCAATCCTCAACACTCAATCCTCAATCTTCAATCCTCAATCCTCAGTCCTCAATTCTCAATGCTCAATCCTCAATCCTCAGACCTCAATCATCAATACTCAACCCTCAGTCGTCGTACTCAATTCTCAATTCTCAATCCTCAATCCTCAATACTCAACATTCAATCCTCAATAATCAATCTCCAATCCTAGATCCTCAATCCCCAATCCTCAATCCTTAATCCTCAATATTCAATCCTCAATCCCCAGTCCTCAATCTTAAATCCTCAATGCTCAATCATCAATCCTCAATCCTCAGTCCTCAATCCTGAATCCTCAATCCTCAAACATCAATACTAAACCCTCAGTACCCGTCCTCAATCCACAACACTCAATCCTCGATCCTCAATCTTCAATCATCAATATTCAATCTTCAATCCTCAATCCTCAATCCTCAATACTCAATCCTCAATCCTCAATGTTCAATCCTCAATACCCAATCCTCAATCTTCAATCCTCAATCCTCAATCCACAATCCACAATCCTCAATCTTCAATCCTCAATACTCAATCTTCAATTCTAAATCCTCAATCCTCGGTCCTCAATCCTCAATCGTCAATCTCCAATCCTGAATACTCAACCTTCAATCCTCAATCCTCAATCCTCAATCCTCAATCCTCAATGCTCATTCTGCAATCCTCAATACACAATCCTCAAACTTCAATCCTCAATCCTCAATCCTCATTCTCAACCCTCGATCCTCAGTCCTCAGTCCTCAAACCTCAATTCTGAATCCTCAATCCTGCATCCTCAATCTTCAGCACTCAGTCCTCAACAATCAGTTGTCAATCCTCAATCCCCAATAGAATATCCTCAATTCACAGTTTTCAATACTCAATACTCAATCTGCAATCCTCAATACTGAATCTTCAATCCTCAATCCTCAATCCTCAATCCTCAATCCTCAATCCTCAACCTTCAATCCTCAATAATCAATCTCCAATCCTAGATCCTCAATCCCCAATCCTCAATCCTTAATACTCAATCTTCAATCCTCAATCCCCAGTCCTCTATCTTCAATCCTCAATGCTCAATCCTTAATCCTAAATCCAGAATCTTCAGCCCTCAGTCCTCAACAATCAGTTGTCAATCCTCAATCCTCAATATAATATCCTCAATTCACAGGTCTCAATACTCAATACTCAACCTGCAATCTTCAAATCTCTATCCACAAACATCAATTTTCATCACTCAACCCTCAACACTCAGTCCCCAGTACTCAATCTTCAATCCTCAATCCTCAATCCACAATTCTCAATCCTCAATCTTCAATCCTCAATCCTCAATCCTCGGTCCTCAATCCTCAATCGTCAATCTCCAATCCTGAATACTCAACCTTCAATCCTGAATCGTCAATCCTCAATCCTCAAACCTCAATCCTCAGTCCTCAGTCCTCAAACTTCAATCCTCAACCCTGAGCCCTCATCCTCAATCCTCAATCCTCAATACTCAATCCTCAACCTTCAATCCTCAATACTCAATCTTCAATAATCAATCCTCAATTTTCAATCCTCAATGCTCAATCCTCAATCGTCAATACTCAATCCCCAATCCGTAATCTTCAATCCTCAATCCTCAATCCTCAACCCTCAATCCTCAATCCTCAATCCTCAATCCTCAACCGTCAGTCTTCAATCCTCAATACACAATCCTCAATCCTCAATCCTCAATCCTCAATCCTCAATCCTCAATCCTCAATCCTCAATCCTCAACCTTCAATCCTCAATACTCAGTCTACAATCTTCAATCCTCAATCCTCAATCCTAAATCCTCAATCTTCAACCCTCAATCCTCAATCCTCAATCCTCGTTCTTCAATCCTCAATACCCAATCCTCAATCTTCAATCCTCAATCCTCAATCCTCAATTCTCAACCCTCGATCCTCAGTCCTCAGTCCTCAAACCTCAATTCTGAATCCTCAATCGTGCATCCTCAATCTTCAGCCCTCAGTCCTCAACAATCAGTTGTCAATCCTCAATCCAGAATAGAATATCCTCAATTCACAGATTTCAATACTCAATACTCAATCTGCAATCTTCAAATCTCTATCCACAAACATCAATTCTCATCACTCAACCCTGAACGCTCTGTCCTCAATCTTCAATCCTCAATCCTCAATTCTCAATCTTCAATCCTCAATACTGAATCTTCAATCCTCAATCCTCAATCCTCAATCCTCACTCCTCAATCCACAATCCTCAATCCTCAATCTTCAATCCTCAATCCTCATTCTTCAATCCTCAATACTCAATCCTCAATCTTCAATCCTCAATCCTCAATCCTCAAACCTCAATCCTCAATCCTCATTCTTCAATCCTCAATACCCAATCCTCAATCTTCAATCATCAATCCTCAATCCTCAATTCTCAATCCTCAATTCTCAATCCTCAATCCTCAATCCTCACTCCTCAATCCACAATCCTCAATCCTCAATCTTCAATCCTCAATCCTCATTCTTCAATCCTCAATACTCAATCCTCAATCTTCAATCCTCAATCCTCAATCCTCAATCCTCAATCCTCAATCCTCAATCCTCAATCCTCATTCTTCAATCCTCAATACCCATCCTCAATCTTCAATCCTCAACCCTCAATCCTCAATTCTCAATCCTCAACCCTCAGTCCTCAGTCCTCAAACTTCAATCCTCAACCCTCAGCCCTGATCCTCAATCCTCAATCCTCAACCTTCAATCCTCAATACTCAATCTTCAATAATCAATCCTCAATTCTCAATCCTCAATGCTCAATCCTCAATCGTCAATACTCAATCCCCAATCCTCAATCTTCAATCCTCAATCCTCAATCCTCAATCGTCAGTCTTCAATCCTCAATACTCAATCTTCAATCCTCAATCCTCAATCCTCAATCCTCAATCCTCAATCTTCAATCCTCAATACTCAACCTTCTATCCTCAATCCTCAATCCTCAATCCTCAATCCTCAGACCTCAAACATCAATACTAAACCCTCTGTCCTCGTCCTCAATCCACAACACTCAATCCTCGATCCTCAATATTCAATCATCAATATTCAATCTTCAATCCTCAATCCTCAATCCTCAATACTCAATCCTCAATCCTCAATCCTCAAACCTCAATCCTCGTTCTTCAATCCTCAATACCCAATCCTCAATCTTCAATCCTCAATCCTCAATCCTCAATTCTCAACCATCGATCCTCAGGCCTCAGTCCTCAAACCTCAATTCTGAATCCTCAATCGTGCATCCTCAATCTTCAGCACTCAGTCCTCAACAATCAGTTGTCAATCCTCAATCCCCAATAGAATATCCTCAATTCACAGATTTCAATACCCAATACTCAATCTGCAATCTTCAAATCTCTATCCACAAACATCAATTCTCATCACTCAACCCTGAACGCTCTGTCCTCAATGTTCAATCCTCAATCCTCAACCCTCAATCCTCAATCCTCAATCCTCAATCCTCAATCGTCAGTCTTCAATCCTCAATACTCAATCTTCAATCCTCAATCCTCAATCCTCAATCCTCAATCCTCAATCCTCAGTCCTCAATCCTCAATCTTCAATCCTCAATCCTCTATACTCAGTCTACAATCTTCAATCCTCAATCCTCAATCCTAAATCCTCATTCTTCAATCCTCAATCCTCAATCCTCAATCCTCAATCTTCAATCCTCAATACTCAGACCACAAACATCAATGTTCAACCCTCAGTCCTCGTCCTCAATCCACAAACCTCAATCCTCAATCCTCAATCTTCAATCATCAATACTCAATCGTCAATCCTCAATCTTCAATCCTCAATCCTCAATCCTCAATCCTCAATCTTCAATCCTCAATACTCAATCTTCTATCCTCAATCCTCAATCCTCAATCCTCAATCCTCATTCTTCAATCCTCAACGCCCAATCCTCAATCTTCAGTCCTCAATCCTCAAGCCTCAATCCTCAATTCTCAATCCTGAATCCTCAATCCTCAGACCTCAAACATCAATACTAAACCCTCTGTCCTCGTCCTCAATCCACAACCCTCAATCCTCGATCCTCAATATTCAATCATCAATATTCAATCTTCAATCCTCAATCCTCGATCCTCAATACTCAATCCTCAATCCTCAATGTTCAATCCTCAATACCCAATCCTCAATCTTCAATCCACAATCCTCAATCCTCAACACTTAGTCCCCAATCCTCACTCTTCAATCCTCAATCCTCAATCCTCAATCCTCAATCCTCAATCCTCGTTCTTCAATCCTCAATACCCAATCCTCAATCTTCAATCCTCAATCCTCAATCCTCAATTCTCAACCCTCGATCCTCAGTCCTCAGTCCTCAAACCTCAATTCTGAATCCTCAATCGTGCATCCTCAATCTTCAGCCCTCAGTCCTCAACAATCAGTTGTCAATCCTCAATCCAGAATAGAATATCCTCAATTCACAGATTTCAATACTCAATACTCAATCTGCAATCTTCAATCCTCAATCCTCAATCCTCAACCCTCAATCCTCAATCCTCAATCCTCAATCCTCAATCGTCAGTCTTCAATCCTCAATACTCAATCTTCAATCCTCGATCCTCAATCCTCAATCCTCAATCCTCAATCCTCAATCCTCAAACCTCAACCTTCAATCCTCAATACTCAGTCTACAATCTTCAATCCTCAATCCTCAATCCTAAATCCTCATTCTTCAATCCTCAAAACCCAATCCTCAGTCTTCAATCCTAAATCCTCAATCCTCAATTCTTAATCCTCAATCCTTAGTCCTCAGTCCTCAAACCTCAATCCTCAACCCTCAGCCCTCATCCTCAATCCTCAATCCTCAATCCTCAATCCTCAATCGTTAATCCTCAATACTCAATCTTCAATAATCAATCCTCAATCCTCAATACTCAATCCTCAATCCTCAATCTTCAATCCTCAATCTTTAACCCTCAATCCTCAATCCTCAATCCTCAATCCTCAATCCTCAAACTTCAATCCTCAATACTCAATCTTCAATCCTCAATCCTCAAACCTCAATCCTCAATCGTCATTCTTCAATCCTCAACACCCAATCCTCAATCTTCAATCGTCAATCCTCAGTCCTCAATTCTCAATCCTCAATCCTCAATCCTCAGACCTCAAACATCAATACTCAACCCTCAGTCCTCGTTCTCAATTCTCAAATCTCAATCCTCAATCCTCAATACTCATTATTCAATCCTCAATAATCAATCTCCAATCCTAGATCCTCAATCCCCAATCCTCAATCCTCAACCGTCAGTCCTCGCCCTCAATCCTAAACCCTCAATCGTCAACCCTCAGTAATCAACCCTCAATCCTCAATTCTCAATCCTCAATCCTCAATCCTCAATACTCATTATTTAATCCTCAATAATCAATCTCCAATCCTAGATCCTCAATCCCCAATCCTCAATCCTTAATCCTCAATCTTCAATCCTCAATCCCCAGTCCTCAATCTTCAATCCTCAATGCTCAATCATCAATCCTCAATCCTCAGTCCTCAATCCTGAATCCTCAATCCTCAAACCTCAATCCTCAACCGTCAGTCCTCGTCCTCAATCCTAAACCCTCAATCCTCAATCCTCTATCTTCAATCTTCAATACTCAGTATTCAATCCTCAATCCTCAATCCTCAATCCTCAATCTTCAATCCTCAATCCTCAATCCTCAATCCTCAATCCTCATTCTTCAATCCTCAATACCCAATCCTCAATCTTCAATCTTCAATCCTCAATCCTCAATCCTCAATCCTCAATCCTCAATCCTCAATCCTCAATCTTCAATCCTCAATCCTCTATACTCAGTCTACAATCTTAAGTCCTCAATCCTCAATACTAAATCCTCATTCTTCAATCCTCAATCCTCAATCCTCAATCCTCAATCTTCAATCCTCAATACTCAGACCACAAACATCAATGTTCAACCCTCAGTCCTCGTCCTCAATCCACAAACCTCAATCCTCAATCCTCAATCTTCAATCATCAATACTCAATCGTCAATCCTCAATCTTCAATCCTCAATCCTCAATCCTCAATCCTCAATCTTCAATCCTCAATACTCAATCTTCTATACTCCATCCTCAATCCTCAATCCTCAATCCTCATTCTTCAATCCTCAACACCCAATCCTCAATCCTCAGTCCTCAATCCTCAATCCTCAATCCTCAATTCTCAATCCTGAATCCTCAATCCTCAGACCTCAAACATCAATACTAAACCCTCTGTCCTCGTACTCAATCCACAACCCTCAATCCTCGATCCTCAATATTCAATCATCAATATTCAATCTTCAATCCTCAATCCTCAATCCTCAATACTCAATCCTCAATCCTCAATCCTCAAACCTCAATCCTCGTTCTTCAATCCTCAATACCCAATCCTCAATCTTCAATCCTCAATCCTCAATCCTCAATTCTCAACCCTCGATCCTCAGGCCTCAGTCCTCAAACCTCAATTCTGAATCCTCAATCGTGCATCCTCATTCTTCAGCCCTCAGTCCTCAACAATCTGTTGTCAATCCCCAATCCCCAATAGAATATCCTCAATTCACAGATTTCAATACTCAATACTCAATCTGCAATCTTCAAATCTCTATCCACAAACATCAATTCTCATCACTCAACCCTGAACGCTCTGTCCTCAATGTTCAATCCTCAATCCTCAATTCTCAATCTTCAATCCTCAATACTGAATCTTCAATCCTCAATCCTCAATCCTCAATCCTCAATCCTCAATCCTCACTCCTCAATCCACAATCCTCAATCCTCAATCTTCAATCCTCAATCCTCATTCTTCAATCCTCAATACTCAATCCTCAATCTTCAATCCTCAATCCTCAATCCTCAATCCTCAATCCTCAATCCTCAATCCTCAATCCTCATTCTTCAATCCTCAATACCCAATCCTCAATCTTCAATCCTCAATCCTCAATCCTCAATTCTCAATCCTCAATCCTCAGTCCTCAGTCCTCAAACTTCAATCCTCAACCATGAGCCCTCATCCTCAATCCTCGATCCTCAATACTCAATCCTCAACCTTCAATCCTCAATACTCAATCTTCAATAATCAATCCTCAATTCTCAATCCTCAATGCTCAATCCTCAACCCTCAATCCTCAATCCTCAATCCTCAATCCTCAATCGTCAGTCTTCAATCCTCAATACTCAATCTTCAATCCTTAATCCTCAATCCTCAATCCTCAATCCTCAATCCTCAATCCTCAATCCTCAATCCTCAATCTTCAATCCTCAATACTCAATCTTCTATCCTCAATCCTCAATCCTGAATCCTCAATCCTCATTCTTCAATCCTCAACGCCCAATCCTCAATCTTCAGTCCTCAATCCTCAAGCCTCAATCCTCAATTCTCAATCCTGAATCCTCAATCCTCAGACCTCAAACATCAATACTAAACCCTCTGTCCTCGTCCTCAATCCACAACCCTCAATCCTCGATCCTCAATATTCAATCATCAATATTCAATCTTCAATCCTCAATCCTCAATCCTCAATACTCAATCCTCAATCCTCAATGTTCAATCCTCAATACCCAATCCTCAATCTTCAATCCACAATCCTTAATCCTCAACACTCAGTCCCCAATCCTCACTCTTCAATCCTCAATCCTCAATCCTCAATCCTCAATCCTCAATCCTCGTTCTTCAATCCTCAATACCCAATCCTCAATCTTCAATCCTCAATCCTCAATCCTCAATTCTCAACCCTCGATCCTCAGGCCTCAGTCCTCAAACCTCAATTCTGAATCCTCAATCGTGCATGCTCAATCTTCAGCCCTCAGTCCTCAACAATCAGTTGTCAATCCTCAATCCCCAATAGAAGATCCTCAATTCACAGTTTTCAATACTCAATACTCAATCTGCAATCTTCAAAACTCTATCCACAAACATCAATTCTCATCAGTCAACCCTGAACGCTCTGTCCTCAATGTTCAATGCTCAGTCCTCAATTCTCAATCTTCAATCCTCAATACTGAATCCTCAATCCTCAATCTTAAAACCTCAATACTCAATCTTCAATCCTCAATCCTCAATCCTCAATCCTCAATCCTCAATCCTCAATCTTCAATCCTCAATACTCAATCTTCAATCCTCAATCCTCAATCCTCAATCCTCAATCGTCATTCTTCAATCCTCAACACTCAATCCTCAATCTTCAATCCTCAATCCTCAGTCCTCAATTCTCAATGCTCAATCCTTAATCGTCAGACCTCAAACATCAATACTCAACCCTCAGTCGTCGTACTCAATTCTCAATTCTCAATCCTCAATCCTCAATACTCAACATTCAATCCTCAATAATCAATCTCCAATCCTAGATCCTCAATCCCCAATCCTCAATCCTTAATCCTCAATATTCAATCCTCAATCCCCAGTCCTCAATCTTAAATCCTCAATGCTCAATCATCAATCCTCAATCCTCAGTCCTCAATCCTGAATCCTCAATCCTCAAACATCAATACTAAACCCTCAGTACCCGTCCTCAATCCACAACACTCAATCCTCGATCCTCAATCTTCAATCATCAATATTCAATCTTCAATCCTCAATCCTCAATCCTCAATACTCAATCCTCAATCCTCAATGTTCAATCCTCAATACCCAATCCTCAATCTTCAATCCTCAATCCTCAATCCACAATCCACAATCCTCAATCTTCAATCCTCAATACTCAATCTTCAATTCTAAATCCTCAATCCTCGGTCCTCAATCCTCAATCGTCAATCTCCAATCCTGAATACTCAACCTTCAATCCTCAATCCTCAATCCTCAATCCTCAATCCTCAATGCTCATTCTGCAATCCTCAATACACAATCCTCAAACTTCAATCCTCCATCCTCAATCCTCATTCTCAACCCTCGATCCTCAGTCCTCAGTCCTCAAACCTCAATTCTGAATCCTCAATCCTGCATCCTCAATCTTCAGCACTCAGTCCTCAACAATCAGTTGTCAATCCTCAATCCCCAATAGAATATCCTCAATTCACAGTTTTCAATACTCAATACTCAATCTGCAATCTTCAAATCTCTATCCACAAACAGCAATTCGCATCACTCAATCCTGAACGCTCAGTCCTCAATGTTCAATCCTCAATCCTCAATTCTCAATCTTCAATCCTCAATACTGAATCTTCAATCCTCAATCCTCAATCCTCAATCCTCAATCCTCAATCCTCAACCTTCAATCCTCAATAATCAATCTCCAATCCTAGATCCTCAATCCCCAATCCTCAATCCTTAATACTCAATCTTCAATCCTCAATCCCCAGTCCTCTATCTTCAATCCTCAATGCTCAATCCTTAATCCTAAATCCACAATCTTCAGCCCTCAGTCCTCAACAATCAGTTGTCAATCCTCAATCCTCAATAGAATATCCTCAATTCACAGGTCTCAATACTCAATACTCAGCCTGAAATCTTCAAATCTCCATCCACAAACATCAATTCTCATCACTCAACCCTCAACACTCAGTCCCCAATCGTCAATCTTAAATCCTCAATCCTCAATCCTCAATCCTCAGACCTCAAACATCAATATTCAACCCTCAGTCCTCGTCCTCAATCCGCAACCCTCAATCCTCAATCCCCAATCCTCAATCTTCAATCCTCAATCCTCAGTTCTCAAAACTCAATCCTCAATCCTCAATGTTCAATCCTCAATACCCAATCCTCAATCTTCAGTCCTCAATCCTCAATCCTCAGTCCTCAATCCTCAATCCTCAATCCTCAGTCCTCAAACCTCAATTCTGAATCCTCAATCCTGAATCCTCAATCTTCAGCCCTCAGTCCTCAACAATCAGTTGTCAATCCTCAATCCTCAATATAATATCCTCAATTCACAGGTCTCAATACTCAATACTCAACCTGCAATCTTCAAACCTCTATCCACAAACATCAATTTTCATCACTCAACCCTCAACACTCAGTCCCCAATACTCAATCTTCAATCCTCAATCCTCAATCCACAATTCTCAATCCTCAATCTTCAATCCTCAATCCTCAATCCTCGGTCCTCAATCCTCAATCGTCAATCTCCAATCCTGAATACTCAACCTTCAATCCTGAATCGTCAATCCTCAATCCTCAAACCTCAATCCTCAGTCCTCAGTCCTCAAACTTCAACCCTCAACCCTGAGCCCTCATCCTCAATCCTCAATCCTCAATACTCAATCCTCAACCTTCAATCCTCAATACTCAATCTTCAATAATCAATCCTCAATTCTCAATCCTCAATGCTCAATCCTCAATCGTCAAAACTCAATCCCCAATCCTCAATCTTCTATCCTCAATCCTCAATCCTCAACCCTCAATCCTCAATCCTCAATCCTCAATCCTCAATCGTCAGTCTTCAATCCTCAATACTCAATCTTCAATCCTCAATCCTCAATCCTCAATCCTCAATCCTCAATCCTCAATCCTCAATCCTCAACCTTCAATCCTCAATACTCAGTCTACAATCTTCAATCCTCAATCCTCTATCCTAAATCCTCATTCTTCAATCCTCAATCCTCAATCCTCAATCCTCGTTCTTCAATCCTCAATACCCAATCCTCAATCTTCAATCCTCAATCCTCAATCCTCAATTCTCAACCCTCGATCCTCAGTCCTCAGTCCTCAAACCTCAATTCTGAATCCTCAATCGTGCATCCTCAATCTTCAGCCCTCAGTCCTCAACAATCAGTTGTCAATCCTCAATCCAGAATAGAATATCCTCAATTCACAGATTTCAATACTCAATACTCAATCTGCAATCTTCAAAACTCTATCCACAAACATCAATTCTCATCAGTCAACCCTGAACGCTCTGTCCTCAATGTTCAATGCTCAGTCCTCAATTCTCAATCTTCAATCCTCAATACTGAATCCTCAATCCTCAATCTTAAAACCTCAATACTCAATCTTCAATCCTCAATCCTCAATCCTCAATCCTCAATCCTCAATCCTCAATCTTCAATCCTCAATTCTCAATCTTCAATCCACAATCCTCAATCCTCAATCCTCAATCGTCATTCTTCAATCCTCAACACTCAATCCTCAATCTTCAATCCTCAATCCTCAGTCCTCAATTCTCAATGCTCAATCCTCAATCCTCAGACCTCAAACATCAATACTCAACCCTCAGTCGTCGTACTCAATTCTCAATTCTCAATCCTCAATCCTCAATACTCAACATTCAATCCTCAATAATCAATCTCCAATCCTAGATCCTCAATCCCCAATCCTCAATCCTTAATCCTCAATATTCAATCCTCAATACTAAATGTTCAATCCTCAATACCCAATCCTCAACCTTCAATCCTCAATCCTCAATCCTCAATACATAATCCTCAATCCTCAATCCTCAGTCCTCAAACCTCAACCCTGAATCCTCAATCCTCAATCCACAGTTCTCAATCCTCAATCTTCAATCCTCAATACTCAATCTTCAATTCTAAATCCTCAATCCTCGGTCCTCAATCCTCAATCGTCAATCTCCAATCATGAATACTCAACCTTCAATCCTCAATCCGCAATCCTCAATCCTCAATCCTCATTCCTCATTCTTCAATCCTCAATACCCAATCCTCAATCTTCAATCCTCAATCCTCAATCCTCAATTCTCAACCCTCGACCCTCAGTCCTCAGTCCTCAAACCTCAATTCTGAATTCTCAATCGTGCATCCTCAATCATCAGCCCTCAGTCCTCAACAATCAGTTGTCAATCCTCAATCCCCAATAGAATATCCTCAATTCACAGTTTTCAATACTCTATACTCAATCTGCAATCTTCAAATCTCTATCCACAAACATCAATTCTCATCACTCAACACTGAACGATCAGTCCTCAATGTTCAATCCTCAATTCTCAATTCCCAATCTTCAATCCTCAATACTGAATATTCAATCCTCAATCCTCAATCCTCAATCCTCAATCCTCAATCCTCAATCCTCAGTAATCAATCCTCAATCTTCAATACTCAATCGTCAATCGTCAGTCCTCAATCCTCAATCCTCAATTCTCGTTCCTGAAACCTCAATCCTCAACCCTCAGTCCTCATCCTCAATTCTCATTTCTCAATCCTCAATCCTCAATCCTCAATCTTCAATCCTCAATAATCAATCTCCAATCCTAGATCCTCAATCCCCAATCCTCAATCCTTAATCCTCAATCTTCAATCCTCAATCCCCAGTCCTCAATCTTCAATCCTCATGCTCAATCCTCAATCCTCAATCCTCAGTCCTCAATCCTCAATCCTCAATCCTCAAGCCTCATTCTTCATTCCTCAATACCCAATCCTCAATCTTCAATCCTCAATCCTCAATCCTCAATTCTCAATCCTCAATCCTCAATCCTCAGACCTCAAACATCAATATTCAACCCTCAGTCCTCGTCCTCAATCCGCAACCCTCAATCCTCAATCCCCAATCCTCAATCTTCAATCCTCAATCCTCAGTTCTCAAAACTCAATCCTCAATCCTCAATGTTCAATCCTCAATACCCAATCCTCAATCTTCAGTCCTCAATCCTCAATCCTCAGTCCTCAATCCTCAATCCTCAATCCTCAGTCCTCAAACCTCAACTCTGAATCCTCAATCCTGAATCCTCAATCTTCAGCCCTCAGTCCTCAACAATCAGTTGTCAATCCACAATCCTCAATATAATATCCTCAATTCACAGGTCTCAATACTCAATACTCAACCTGCAATCTTCAAACCTCTATCCACAAACATCAATTTTCATCACTCAACCCTCAACACTCAGTCCCCAATACTCAATCTTCAATCCTCAATCCTCAATCCACAATTCTCAATCCTCAATCTTCAATCCTCAATCCTCAATCCTCGGTCCTCAATCCTCAATCGTCAATCTCCAATCCTGAATACTCAACCTTCAATCCTGAATCGTCAATCCTCACTCCTCAATCCTCAATCCTCATTCTTCAATCCTCAATACCCAATCCACAATCTTCAATCCTCAATCCTCAATCCTCAATTCTCAACACTCAATCCTCAGTCCTCAGTCCTCAAACCTCAATTCTGAATCCTCAACCCTGCATCCTCAATCTTCAGCCCTCAGTCCTCAACAATCTGTTGTCAATCCCCAATCCCCAATAGAATATCCTCAATTCACAGTTTTCAATACTCAATACTCAACCTGCAATCTTCAAAACTCTATCCACAAACATCAATTCTCATCAGTCAACCCTGAACGCTCTGTCCTCAATGTTCAATGCTCAGTCCTCAATTCTCAATCTTCAATCCTCAATACTGAATCCTCAATCCTCAATCTTAAAACCTCAATACTCAATCTTCAATCCTCAATCCTCAATCCTCAATCCTCAATCCTCAATCCTCAATCTTCAATCCTCAATACTCAATCTTCAATCCTCAATCCTCAATCCTCAATCCTCAATCGTCATTCTTCAATCCTCAACACTCAATCCTCAATCTTCAATCCTCAATCCTCAGTCCTCAATTCTCAATGCTCAATCCTCAATCCTCAGACCTCAATCATCAATACTCAACCCTCAGTCGTCGTACTCAATTCTCAATTCTCAATCCTCAATCCTCAATACTCAACATTCAATCCTCAATAATCAATCTCCAATCCTAGATCCTCAATCCCCAATCCTCAATCCTTAATCCTCAATATTCAATCCTCAATCCCCAGTCCTCAATCTTAAATCCTCAATGCTCAATCATCAATCCTCAATCCTCAGTCCTCAATCCTGAATCCTCAATCCTCAAACATCAATACTAAACCCTCAGTACCCGTCCTCAATCCACAACACTCAATCCTCGATCCTCAATCTTCAATCATCAATATTCAATCTTCAATCCTCAATCCTCAATCCTCAATACTCAATCCTCAATCCTCAATGTTCAATCCTCAATACCCAATCCTCAATCTTCAATCCTCAATCCTCAATCCACAATCCACAATCCTCAATCTTCAATCCTCAATACTCAATCTTCAATTCTAAATCCTCAATCCTCGGTCCTCAATCCTCAATCGTCAATCTCCAATCCTGAATACTCAACCTTCAATCCTCAATCCTCAATCCTCAATCCTCAATCCTCAATGCTCATTCTGCAATCCTCAATACACAATCCTCAAACTTCAATCCTCAATCCTCAATCCTCATTCTCAACCCTCGATCCTCAGTCCTCAGTCCTCAAACCTCAATTCTGAATCCTCAATCCTGCATCCTCAATCTTCAGCACTCAGTCCTCAACAATCAGTTGTCAATCCTCAATCCCCAATAGAATATCCTCAATTCACAGTTTTCAATACTCAATACTCAATCTGCAATCCTCAATACTGAATCTTCAATCCTCAATCCTCAATCCTCAATCCTCAATCCTCAATCCTCAACCTTCAATCCTCAATAATCAATCTCCAATCCTAGATCCTCAATCCCCAATCCTCAATCCTTAATACTCAATCTTCAATCCTCAATCCCCAGTCCTCTATCTTCAATCCTCAATGCTCAATCCTTAATCCTAAATCCAGAATCTTCAGCCCTCAGTCCTCAACAATCAGTTGTCAATCCTCAATCCTCAATATAATATCCTCAATTCACAGGTCTCAATACTCAATACTCAACCTGCAATCTTCAAATCTCTATCCACAAACATCAATTTTCATCACTCAACCCTCAACACTCAGTCCCCAGTACTCAATCTTCAATCCTCAATCCTCAATCCACAATTCTCAATCCTCAATCTTCAATCCTCAATCCTCAATCCTCGGTCCTCAATCCTCAATCGTCAATCTCCAATCCTGAATACTCAACCTTCAATCCTGAATCGTCAATCCTCAATCCTCAAACCTCAATCCTCAGTCCTCAGTCCTCAAACTTCAATCCTCAACCCTGAGCCCTCATCCTCAATCCTCAATCCTCAATACTCAATCCTCAACCTTCAATCCTCAATACTCAATCTTCAATAATCAATCCTCAATTTTCAATCCTCAATGCTCAATCCTCAATCGTCAATACTCAATCCCCAATCCGTAATCTTCAATCCTCAATCCTCAATCCTCAACCCTCAATCCTCAATCCTCAATCCTCAATCCTCAACCGTCAGTCTTCAATCCTCAATACACAATCCTCAATCCTCAATCCTCAATCCTCAATCCTCAATCCTCAATCCTCAATCCTCAATCCTCAACCTTCAATCCTCAATACTCAGTCTACAATCTTCAATCCTCAATCCTCAATCCTAAATCCTCAATCTTCAACCCTCAATCCTCAATCCTCAATCCTCGTTCTTCAATCCTCAATACCCAATCCTCAATCTTCAATCCTCAATCCTCAATCCTCAATTCTCAACCCTCGATCCTCAGTCCTCAGTCCTCAAACCTCAATTCTGAATCCTCAATCGTGCATCCTCAATCTTCAGCCCTCAGTCCTCAACAATCAGTTGTCAATCCTCAATCCAGAATAGAATATCCTCAATTCACAGATTTCAATACTCAATACTCAATCTGCAATCTTCAAATCTCTATCCACAAACATCAATTCTCATCACTCAACCCTGAACGCTCTGTCCTCAATCTTCAATCCTCAATCCTCAATTCTCAATCTTCAATCCTCAATACTGAATCTTCAATCCTCAATCCTCAATCCTCAATCCTCACTCCTCAATCCACAATCCTCAATCCTCAATCTTCAATCCTCAATCCTCATTCTTCAATCCTCAATACTCAATCCTCAATCTTCAATCCTCAATCCTCAATCCTCAAACCTCAATCCTCAATCCTCATTCTTCAATCCTCAATACCCAATCCTCAATCTTCAATCATCAATCCTCAATCCTCAATTCTCAATCCTCAATTCTCAATCCTCAATCCTCAATCCTCACTCCTCAATCCACAATCCTCAATCCTCAATCTTCAATCCTCAATCCTCATTCTTCAATCCTCAATACTCAATCCTCAATCTTCAATCCTCAATCCTCAATCCTCAATCCTCAATCCTCAATCCTCAATCCTCAATCCTCATTCTTCAATCCTCAATACCCATCCTCAATCTTCAATCCTCAACCCTCAATCCTCAATTCTCAATCCTCAACCCTCAGTCCTCAGTCCTCAAACTTCAATCCTCAACCCTCAGCCCTGATCCTCAATCCTCAATCCTCAACCTTCAATCCTCAATACTCAATCTTCAATAATCAATCCTCAATTCTCAATCCTCAATGCTCAATCCTCAATCGTCAATACTCAATCCCCAATCCTCAATCTTCAATCCTCAATCCTCAATCCTCAATCGTCAGTCTTCAATCCTCAATACTCAATCTTCAATCCTCAATCCTCAATCCTCAATCCTCAATCCTCAATCTTCAATCCTCAATACTCAACCTTCTATCCTCAATCCTCAATCCTCAATCCTCAATCCTCAGACCTCAAACATCAATACTAAACCCTCTGTCCTCGTCCTCAATCCACAACACTCAATCCTCGATCCTCAATATTCAATCATCAATATTCAATCTTCAATCCTCAATCCTCAATCCTCAATACTCAATCCTCAATCCTCAATCCTCAAACCTCAATCCTCGTTCTTCAATCCTCAATACCCAATCCTCAATCTTCAATCCTCAATCCTCAATCCTCAATTCTCAACCATCGATCCTCAGGCCTCAGTCCTCAAACCTCAATTCTGAATCCTCAATCGTGCATCCTCAATCTTCAGCACTCAGTCCTCAACAATCAGTTGTCAATCCTCAATCCCCAATAGAATATCCTCAATTCACAGATTTCAATACCCAATACTCAATCTGCAATCTTCAAATCTCTATCCACAAACATCAATTCTCATCACTCAACCCTGAACGCTCTGTCCTCAATGTTCAATCCTCAATCCTCAACCCTCAATCCTCAATCCTCAATCCTCAATCCTCAATCGTCAGTCTTCAATCCTCAATACTCAATCTTCAATCCTCAATCCTCAATCCTCAATCCTCAATCCTCAATCCTCAGTCCTCAATCCTCAATCTTCAATCCTCAATCCTCTATACTCAGTCTACAATCTTCAATCCTCAATCCTCAATCCTAAATCCTCATTCTTCAATCCTCAATCCTCAATCCTCAATCCTCAATCTTCAATCCTCAATACTCAGACCACAAACATCAATGTTCAACCCTCAGTCCTCGTCCTCAATCCACAAACCTCAATCCTCAATCCTCAATCTTCAATCATCAATACTCAATCGTCAATCCTCAATCTTCAATCCTCAATCCTCAATCCTCAATCCTCAATCTTCAATCCTCAATACTCAATCTTCTATCCTCAATCCTCAATCCTCAATCCTCAATCCTCATTCTTCAATCCTCAACGCCCAATCCTCAATCTTCAGTCCTCAATCCTCAAGCCTCAATCCTCAATTCTCAATCCTGAATCCTCAATCCTCAGACCTCAAACATCAATACTAAACCCTCTGTCCTCGTCCTCAATCCACAACCCTCAATCCTCGATCCTCAATATTCAATCATCAATATTCAATCTTCAATCCTCAATCCTCGATCCTCAATACTCAATCCTCAATCCTCAATGTTCAATCCTCAATACCCAATCCTCAATCTTCAATCCACAATCCTCAATCCTCAACACTTAGTCCCCAATCCTCACTCTTCAATCCTCAATCCTCAATCCTCAATCCTCAATCCTCAATCCTCGTTCTTCAATCCTCAATACCCAATCCTCAATCTTCAATCCTCAATCCTCAATCCTCAATTCTCAACCCTCGATCCTCAGTCCTCAGTCCTCAAACCTCAATTCTGAATCCTCAATCGTGCATCCTCAATCTTCAGCCCTCAGTCCTCAACAATCAGTTGTCAATCCTCAATCCAGAATAGAATATCCTCAATTCACAGATTTCAATACTCAATACTCAATCTGCAATCTTCAATCCTCAATCCTCAATCCTCAACCCTCAATCCTCAATCCTCAATCCTCAATCCTCAATCGTCAGTCTTCAATCCTCAATACTCAATCTTCAATCCTCGATCCTCAATCCTCAATCCTCAATCCTCAATCCTCAATCCTCAAACCTCAACCTTCAATCCTCAATACTCAGTCTACAATCTTCAATCCTCAATCCTCAATCCTAAATCCTCATTCTTCAATCCTCAAAACCCAATCCTCAGTCTTCAATCCTAAATCCTCAATCCTCAATTCTTAATCCTCAATCCTTAGTCCTCAGTCCTCAAACCTCAATCCTCAACCCTCAGCCCTCATCCTCAATCCTCAATCCTCAATCCTCAATCCTCAATCGTTAATCCTCAATACTCAATCTTCAATAATCAATCCTCAATCCTCAATACTCAATCCTCAATCCTCAATCTTCAATCCTCAATCTTTAACCCTCAATCCTCAATCCTCAATCCTCAATCCTCAATCCTCAAACTTCAATCCTCAATACTCAATCTTCAATCCTCAATCCTCAAACCTCAATCCTCAATCGTCATTCTTCAATCCTCAACACCCAATCCTCAATCTTCAATCGTCAATCCTCAGTCCTCAATTCTCAATCCTCAATCCTCAATCCTCAGACCTCAAACATCAATACTCAACCCTCAGTCCTCGTTCTCAATTCTCAAATCTCAATCCTCAATCCTCAATACTCATTATTCAATCCTCAATAATCAATCTCCAATCCTAGATCCTCAATCCCCAATCCTCAATCCTCAACCGTCAGTCCTCGCCCTCAATCCTAAACCCTCAATCGTCAACCCTCAGTAATCAACCCTCAATCCTCAATTCTCAATCCTCAATCCTCAATCCTCAATACTCATTATTTAATCCTCAATAATCAATCTCCAATCCTAGATCCTCAATCCCCAATCCTCAATCCTTAATCCTCAATCTTCAATCCTCAATCCCCAGTCCTCAATCTTCAATCCTCAATGCTCAATCATCAATCCTCAATCCTCAGTCCTCAATCCTGAATCCTCAATCCTCAAACCTCAATCCTCAACCGTCAGTCCTCGTCCTCAATCCTAAACCCTCAATCCTCAATCCTCTATCTTCAATCTTCAATACTCAGTATTCAATCCTCAATCCTCAATCCTCAATCCTCAATCTTCAATCCTCAATCCTCAATCCTCAATCCTCAATCCTCATTCTTCAATCCTCAATACCCAATCCTCAATCTTCAATCTTCAATCCTCAATCCTCAATCCTCAATCCTCAATCCTCAATCCTCAATCCTCAATCTTCAATCCTCAATCCTCTATACTCAGTCTACAATCTTAAGTCCTCAATCCTCAATACTAAATCCTCATTCTTCAATCCTCAATCCTCAATCCTCAATCCTCAATCTTCAATCCTCAATACTCAGACCACAAACATCAATGTTCAACCCTCAGTCCTCGTCCTCAATCCACAAACCTCAATCCTCAATCCTCAATCTTCAATCATCAATACTCAATCGTCAATCCTCAATCTTCAATCCTCAATCCTCAATCCTCAATCCTCAATCTTCAATCCTCAATACTCAATCTTCTATACTCCATCCTCAATCCTCAATCCTCAATCCTCATTCTTCAATCCTCAACACCCAATCCTCAATCCTCAGTCCTCAATCCTCAATCCTCAATCCTCAATTCTCAATCCTGAATCCTCAATCCTCAGACCTCAAACATCAATACTAAACCCTCTGTCCTCGTACTCAATCCACAACCCTCAATCCTCGATCCTCAATATTCAATCATCAATATTCAATCTTCAATCCTCAATCCTCAATCCTCAATACTCAATCCTCAATCCTCAATCCTCAAACCTCAATCCTCGTTCTTCAATCCTCAATACCCAATCCTCAATCTTCAATCCTCAATCCTCAATCCTCAATTCTCAACCCTCGATCCTCAGGCCTCAGTCCTCAAACCTCAATTCTGAATCCTCAATCGTGCATCCTCATTCTTCAGCCCTCAGTCCTCAACAATCTGTTGTCAATCCCCAATCCCCAATAGAATATCCTCAATTCACAGATTTCAATACTCAATACTCAATCTGCAATCTTCAAATCTCTATCCACAAACATCAATTCTCATCACTCAACCCTGAACGCTCTGTCCTCAATGTTCAATCCTCAATCCTCAATTCTCAATCTTCAATCCTCAATACTGAATCTTCAATCCTCAATCCTCAATCCTCAATCCTCAATCCTCAATCCTCACTCCTCAATCCACAATCCTCAATCCTCAATCTTCAATCCTCAATCCTCATTCTTCAATCCTCAATACTCAATCCTCAATCTTCAATCCTCAATCCTCAATCCTCAATCCTCAATCCTCAATCCTCAATCCTCAATCCTCATTCTTCAATCCTCAATACCCAATCCTCAATCTTCAATCCTCAATCCTCAATCCTCAATTCTCAATCCTCAATCCTCAGTCCTCAGTCCTCAAACTTCAATCCTCAACCATGAGCCCTCATCCTCAATCCTCGATCCTCAATACTCAATCCTCAACCTTCAATCCTCAATACTCAATCTTCAATAATCAATCCTCAATTCTCAATCCTCAATGCTCAATCCTCAACCCTCAATCCTCAATCCTCAATCCTCAATCCTCAATCGTCAGTCTTCAATCCTCAATACTCAATCTTCAATCCTTAATCCTCAATCCTCAATCCTCAATCCTCAATCCTCAATCCTCAATCCTCAATCCTCAATCTTCAATCCTCAATACTCAATCTTCTATCCTCAATCCTCAATCCTGAATCCTCAATCCTCATTCTTCAATCCTCAACGCCCAATCCTCAATCTTCAGTCCTCAATCCTCAAGCCTCAATCCTCAATTCTCAATCCTGAATCCTCAATCCTCAGACCTCAAACATCAATACTAAACCCTCTGTCCTCGTCCTCAATCCACAACCCTCAATCCTCGATCCTCAATATTCAATCATCAATATTCAATCTTCAATCCTCAATCCTCAATCCTCAATACTCAATCCTCAATCCTCAATGTTCAATCCTCAATACCCAATCCTCAATCTTCAATCCACAATCCTTAATCCTCAACACTCAGTCCCCAATCCTCACTCTTCAATCCTCAATCCTCAATCCTCAATCCTCAATCCTCAATCCTCGTTCTTCAATCCTCAATACCCAATCCTCAATCTTCAATCCTCAATCCTCAATCCTCAATTCTCAACCCTCGATCCTCAGTCCTCAGTCCTCAAACCTCAATTCTGAATCCTCAATCGTGCATCCTCAATCTTCAGCCCTCAGTCCTCAACAATCAGTTGTCAATCCTCAATCCAGAATAGAATATCCTCAATTCACAGATTTCAATACTCAATACTCAATCTGCAATCTTCAAATCTCTATCCACAAACATCAATTCTCATCACTCAACCCTGAACGCTCTGTCCTCAATGTTCAATCCTCAATCCTCAATTCACAATCTTCAATCCCAATACTGAATCTTCAATCCTCAATCCTCAATCCTCAATCCTCACTCCTCAATCCACAATCCTCAATCCTCAATCTTCAATCCTCAATCCTCATTCTTCAATCCTCAATACTCAATCCTCAATCTTCAATCCTCAATCCTCAATCCTCAATCCTCAATCCTCAATCCTCAATCCTCATTCTTCAATCCTCAATACCCAATCCTCAATCTTCAATCATCAATCCTCAATCCTCAATTCTCAATCCTCAATTCTCATTCCTCAATCCTCAATCCTCACTCCTCAATCCACAATCCTCAATCCTCAATCTTCAATCCTCAATCCTCATTCTTCAATCCTCAATACTCAATCCTCAATCTTCAATCCTCAATCCTCAATCCTCAATCCTCAATCCTCAATCCTCAATCCTCAATCCTCATTCTTCAATCCTCAATACCCATCCTCAATCTTCAATCCTCAACCCTCAATCCTCAATTCTCAAACCTCAACCCTCAGTCCTCAGTCCTCAAACTTCAATCCTCAACCCTCAGCCCTGATCCTCAATCCTCAATCCTCAACCTTTAATCCTCAATACTCAATCTTCAATAATCAATCCTCAATTCTCAATCCTCAATGCTCAATCTTCAATCGTCAATACTCAATCCCCAATTCTCAATCTTCAATCCTCAATCCTCAATCCTCAACCCTCAATCCTCAATCCTCAATCCTCAATCCTCAATCGTCAGTCTTCAATCCTCAATACTCAATCTTCAATCCTCAATCCTCAATCCTCAATCCTCAATCCTCAAACCTCAATCTTCAATCCTCAATCCTCATTCCTAAATCCTCATTCTTCAATCCTCAATACCCAATCCTCAATCTTCAATCCTCAATCCTCAATCCTCAATTCTCAATCCTCAATCCTCAATCCTCAGACCACAAACATCAATGTTCAACCCTCAGTCCTCGTCCTCAATCCACAAACCTCAATCCTCAATCCTCAATCTTCAATCATCAATACTCAATCGTCAATCCTCAATCTTCAATCCTCAATCCTCAATCCTCAATCCTCAATCTTCAATCCTCAATACTCAATCTTCTATCCTCAATCCTCAATCCTCAATCCTGAATCCTCAGACCTCAAACATCAATACTAAACCCTCTGTCCTCGTCCTCAATCCACAACCCTCAATCCTCGATCCTCAATATTCAATCATCAATATTCAATCTTCAATCCTCAATCCTCAATCCTCAATACTCAATCCTCAATCCTCAATCCTCAAACCTCAATCCTCGTTCTTCAATCCTCAATACCCAATCCTCAATCTTCAATCCTCAATCCTCAATCCTCAATTCTCAACCCTCGATCCTCAGGCCTCAGTCCTCAAACCTCAATTCTGAATCCTCAATCGTGCATCCTCAATCTTCAGCCCTCAGTCCTCAACAATCAGTTGTCAATCCTCAGTCCCCAATAGAATATCCTCAATTCACAGATTTCAATACTCAATACTCAATCTGCAATCTTCAAATCTCTATCCACAAACATCAATTCTCATCACTCAACCCTGAACGCTCTGTCCTCAATGATCAATCCTCAATCCTCAACCCTCAATCCTCAATCCTCAATCCTCAATCCTCAATCGTCAGTCTTCAATCCTCAATACTCAATCTTCAATCCTCAATCCTCAATCCTCAATCCTCAATCCTCAATCCTCAATCCTCAATCCTCAATCTTCAATCCTCAATACTCAGTCTACAATCTTCAATCCTCAATCCTCAATCCTAAATCCTCATTCTTCAATCCTCAATCCTCAATCCTCAATCCTCAATCTTCAATCCTCAATACCCAATCCTCAATCTTCAATCTTCAATCCTCAATCCTCAATCCTCAATCCTCAATCCTCAATCCTCAATCCTCAATCCTCAATCTTCAATCCTCAATCCTCTATACTCAGTCTACAATCTTCAATCCTCAATCCTCAATACTAAATCCTCATTCTTCAATCCTCAATCCTCAATCCTCAATCCTCAATCTTCAATCCTCAATACTCAGACCACAAACATCAATGTTCAACCCTCAGTCCTCGTCCTCAATCCACAAACCTCAATCCTCAATCCTCAATCTTCAATCATCAATACTCAATCGTCAATCCTCAATCTTCAATCCTCAATCCTCAATCCTCAATCCTCAATCTTCAATCCTCAATACTCAATCTTCTATACTCCATCCTCAATCCTCAATCCTCAATCCTCATTCTTCAATCCTCAACACTCAATCCTCAATCTTCAGTCCTCAATCCTCAATCCTCAATCCTCAATTCTCAATCCTGAATCCTCAATCCTCAGACCTCAAACATCAATACTAAACCCTCTGTCCTCGTACTCAATCCACAACCCTCAATCCTCGATCCTCAATATTCAATCATCAATATTCAATCTTCAATCCTCAATCCTCAATCCTCAATACTCAATCCTCAATCCTCAATCCTCAAACCTCAATCCTCGTTCTTCAATCCTCAATACCCAATCCTCAATCTTCAATCCTCAATCCTCAATCCTCAATTCTCAACCCTCGATCCTCAGGCCTCAGTCCTCAAACCTCAATTCTGAATCCTCAATCGTGCATCCTCAATCTTCAGCCCTCAGTCCTCAGCAATCTGTTGTCAATCCCCAATCCCCAATAGAATATCCTCAATTCACAGATTTCAATACTCAATACCCAATCCTCAATCTTCAATCCTCAATCCTCAATCCTCAATTCTCAATCCTCAATCCTCAGTCCTCAGTCCTCAATCTTCAATCCTCAACCATGAGCCCTCATCCTCAATCCTCAATCCTCAATACTCAATCCTCAACCTTCAATCCTCAATACTCAATCTTCAATAATCAATCCTCAATTCTCAATCCTCAATGCTCAATCCTCAACCCTCAATCCTCAATCCTCAATCCTCAATCCTCAATCGTCAGTCTTCAATCCTCAATCCTCATTCTTCAATCCTCAATACTCAATCCTCAATCTTCAAACCTCAATCCTCAATCCTCAATCCTCAAGCCTCAATCCTCAATCCTCATTCTTCAATCCTCAATACCCAATCCTCAATCTTCAATCATCAATCCTCAATCCTCAATTCTCAATCCTCAATCCTCAGTCCTCAGTCCTCGAACTTCAATCCTCAACCCTCAGTCCTCATCCTCAATCCTCAATCCTCAATACTCAATCCTCAACCTTCAATCCTCAATACTCAATCTTCAATAATCAATCCTCAATTCTCAATCCTGAATGCTCAATCCTCAATCGTCAATACTCAATCCCCAATCCTCAATCTTCAATCCTCAATCCTCAATCCTCAACCCTCAATCCTCAATCCTCAATCCTCAATCCTCAATCGTCAGTCTTCAATCCTCAATACTCAATCGTCAATCCTCAATCTTCAATCCTCAATCCTCAATCCTCAATCCTCAATCTTCAATCCTCAATACTCAATCTTCTATACTCCATCCTCAATCCTCAATCCTCAATCCTCATTCTTCAATCCTCAACACCCAATCCTCAATCCTCAGTCCTCAATCCTCAATCCTCAATCCTCAATTCTCAATCCTGAATCCTCAATCCTCAGACCTCAAACATCAATACTAAACCCTCTGTCCTCGTACTCAATCCACAACCCTCAATCCTCGATCCTCAATATTCAATCATCAATATTCAATCTTCAATCCTCAATCCTCAATCCTCAATACTCAATCCTCAATCCTCAATCCTCAAACCTCAATCCTCGTTCTTCAATCCTCAATACCCAATCCTCAATCTTCAATCCTCAATCCTCAATCCTCAATTCTCAACCCTCGATCCTCAGGCCTCAGTCCTCAAACCTCAATTCTGAATCCTCAATCGTGCATCCTCATTCTTCAGCCCTCAGTCCTCAACAATCTGTTGTCAATCCCCAATCCCCAATAGAATATCCTCAATTCACAGATTTCAATACTCAATACTCAATCTGCAATCTTCAAATCTCTATCCACAAACATCAATTCTCATCACTCAACCCTGAACGCTCTGTCCTCAATGTTCAATCCTCAATCCTCAATTCTCAATCTTCAATCCTCAATACTGAATCTTCAATCCTCAATCCTCAATCCTCAATCCTCAATCCTCAATCCTCACTCCTCAATCCACAATCCTCAATCCTCAATCTTCAATCCTCAATCCTCATTCTTCAATCCTCAATACTCAATCCTCAATCTTCAATCCTCAATCCTCAATCCTCAATCCTCAATCCTCAATCCTCAATCCTCAATCCTCATTCTTCAATCCTCAATACCCAATCCTCAATCTTCAATCCTCAATCCTCAATCCTCAATTCTCAATCCTCAATCCTCAGTCCTCAGTCCTCAAACTTCAATCCTCAACCATGAGCCCTCATCCTCAATCCTCGATCCTCAATACTCAATCCTCAACCTTCAATCCTCAATACTCAATCTTCAATAATCAATCCTCAATTCTCAATCCTCAATGCTCAATCCTCAACCCTCAATCCTCAATCCTCAATCCTCAATCCTCAATCGTCAGTCTTCAATCCTCAATACTCAATCTTCAATCCTTAATCCTCAATCCTCAATCCTCAATCCTCAATCCTCAATCCTCAATCCTCAATCCTCAATCTTCAATCCTCAATACTCAATCTTCTATCCTCAATCCTCAATCCTGAATCCTCAATCCTCATTCTTCAATCCTCAACGCCCAATCCTCAATCTTCAGTCCTCAATCCTCAAGCCTCAATCCTCAATTCTCAATCCTGAATCCTCAATCCTCAGACCTCAAACATCAATACTAAACCCTCTGTCCTCGTCCTCAATCCACAACCCTCAATCCTCGATCCTCAATATTCAATCATCAATATTCAATCTTCAATCCTCAATCCTCAATCCTCAATACTCAATCCTCAATCCTCAATGTTCAATCCTCAATACCCAATCCTCAATCTTCAATCCACAATCCTTAATCCTCAACACTCAGTCCCCAATCCTCACTCTTCAATCCTCAATCCTCAATCCTCAATCCTCAATCCTCAATCCTCGTTCTTCAATCCTCAATACCCAATCCTCAATCTTCAATCCTCAATCCTCAATCCTCAATTCTCAACCCTCGATCCTCAGTCCTCAGTCCTCAAACCTCAATTCTGAATCCTCAATCGTGCATCCTCAATCTTCAGCCCTCAGTCCTCAACAATCAGTTGTCAATCCTCAATCCAGAATAGAATATCCTCAATTCACAGATTTCAATACTCAATACTCAATCTGCAATCTTCAAATCTCTATCCACAAACATCAATTCTCATCACTCAACCCTGAACGCTCTGTCCTCAATGTTCAATCCTCAATCCTCAATTCACAATCTTCAATCCCAATACTGAATCTTCAATCCTCAATCCTCAATCCTCAATCCTCACTCCTCAATCCACAATCCTCAATCCTCAATCTTCAATCCTCAATCCTCATTCTTCAATCCTCAATACTCAATCCTCAATCTTCAATCCTCAATCCTCAATCCTCAATCCTCAATCCTCAATCCTCAATCCTCATTCTTCAATCCTCAATACCCAATCCTCAATCTTCAATCATCAATCCTCAATCCTCAATTCTCAATCCTCAATTCTCATTCCTCAATCCTCAATCCTCACTCCTCAATCCACAATCCTCAATCCTCAATCTTCAATCCTCAATCCTCATTCTTCAATCCTCAATACTCAATCCTCAATCTTCAATCCTCAATCCTCAATCCTCAATCCTCAATCCTCAATCCTCAATCCTCAATCCTCATTCTTCAATCCTCAATACCCATCCTCAATCTTCAATCCTCAACCCTCAATCCTCAATTCTCAAACCTCAACCCTCAGTCCTCAGTCCTCAAACTTCAATCCTCAACCCTCAGCCCTGATCCTCAATCCTCAATCCTCAACCTTTAATCCTCAATACTCAATCTTCAATAATCAATCCTCAATTCTCAATCCTCAATGCTCAATCTTCAATCGTCAATACTCAATCCCCAATTCTCAATCTTCAATCCTCAATCCTCAATCCTCAACCCTCAATCCTCAATCCTCAATCCTCAATCCTCAATCGTCAGTCTTCAATCCTCAATACTCAATCTTCAATCCTCAATCCTCAATCCTCAATCCTCAATCCTCAAACCTCAATCTTCAATCCTCAATCCTCATTCCTAAATCCTCATTCTTCAATCCTCAATACCCAATCCTCAATCTTCAATCCTCAATCCTCAATCCTCAATTCTCAATCCTCAATCCTCAATCCTCAGACCACAAACATCAATGTTCAACCCTCAGTCCTCGTCCTCAATCCACAAACCTCAATCCTCAATCCTCAATCTTCAATCATCAATACTCAATCGTCAATCCTCAATCTTCAATCCTCAATCCTCAATCCTCAATCCTCAATCTTCAATCCTCAATACTCAATCTTCTATCCTCAATCCTCAATCCTCAATCCTGAATCCTCAGACCTCAAACATCAATACTAAACCCTCTGTCCTCGTCCTCAATCCACAACCCTCAATCCTCGATCCTCAATATTCAATCATCAATATTCAATCTTCAATCCTCAATCCTCAATCCTCAATACTCAATCCTCAATCCTCAATCCTCAAACCTCAATCCTCGTTCTTCAATCCTCAATACCCAATCCTCAATCTTCAATCCTCAATCCTCAATCCTCAATTCTCAACCCTCGATCCTCAGGCCTCAGTCCTCAAACCTCAATTCTGAATCCTCAATCGTGCATCCTCAATCTTCAGCCCTCAGTCCTCAACAATCAGTTGTCAATCCTCAGTCCCCAATAGAATATCCTCAATTCACAGATTTCAATACTCAATACTCAATCTGCAATCTTCAAATCTCTATCCACAAACATCAATTCTCATCACTCAACCCTGAACGCTCTGTCCTCAATGATCAATCCTCAATCCTCAACCCTCAATCCTCAATCCTCAATCCTCAATCCTCAATCGTCAGTCTTCAATCCTCAATACTCAATCTTCAATCCTCAATCCTCAATCCTCAATCCTCAATCCTCAATCCTCAATCCTCAATCCTCAATCTTCAATCCTCAATACTCAGTCTACAATCTTCAATCCTCAATCCTCAATCCTAAATCCTCATTCTTCAATCCTCAATCCTCAATCCTCAATCCTCAATCTTCAATCCTCAATACCCAATCCTCAATCTTCAATCTTCAATCCTCAATCCTCAATCCTCAATCCTCAATCCTCAATCCTCAATCCTCAATCCTCAATCTTCAATCCTCAATCCTCTATACTCAGTCTACAATCTTCAATCCTCAATCCTCAATACTAAATCCTCATTCTTCAATCCTCAATCCTCAATCCTCAATCCTCAATCTTCAATCCTCAATACTCAGACCACAAACATCAATGTTCAACCCTCAGTCCTCGTCCTCAATCCACAAACCTCAATCCTCAATCCTCAATCTTCAATCATCAATACTCAATCGTCAATCCTCAATCTTCAATCCTCAATCCTCAATCCTCAATCCTCAATCTTCAATCCTCAATACTCAATCTTCTATACTCCATCCTCAATCCTCAATCCTCAATCCTCATTCTTCAATCCTCAACACTCAATCCTCAATCTTCAGTCCTCAATCCTCAATCCTCAATCCTCAATTCTCAATCCTGAATCCTCAATCCTCAGACCTCAAACATCAATACTAAACCCTCTGTCCTCGTACTCAATCCACAACCCTCAATCCTCGATCCTCAATATTCAATCATCAATATTCAATCTTCAATCCTCAATCCTCAATCCTCAATACTCAATCCTCAATCCTCAATCCTCAAACCTCAATCCTCGTTCTTCAATCCTCAATACCCAATCCTCAATCTTCAATCCTCAATCCTCAATCCTCAATTCTCAACCCTCGATCCTCAGGCCTCAGTCCTCAAACCTCAATTCTGAATCCTCAATCGTGCATCCTCAATCTTCAGCCCTCAGTCCTCAGCAATCTGTTGTCAATCCCCAATCCCCAATAGAATATCCTCAATTCACAGATTTCAATACTCAATACCCAATCCTCAATCTTCAATCCTCAATCCTCAATCCTCAATTCTCAATCCTCAATCCTCAGTCCTCAGTCCTCAATCTTCAATCCTCAACCATGAGCCCTCATCCTCAATCCTCAATCCTCAATACTCAATCCTCAACCTTCAATCCTCAATACTCAATCTTCAATAATCAATCCTCAATTCTCAATCCTCAATGCTCAATCCTCAACCCTCAATCCTCAATCCTCAATCCTCAATCCTCAATCGTCAGTCTTCAATCCTCAATCCTCATTCTTCAATCCTCAATACTCAATCCTCAATCTTCAAACCTCAATCCTCAATCCTCAATCCTCAAGCCTCAATCCTCAATCCTCATTCTTCAATCCTCAATACCCAATCCTCAATCTTCAATCATCAATCCTCAATCCTCAATTCTCAATCCTCAATCCTCAGTCCTCAGTCCTCGAACTTCAATCCTCAACCCTCAGTCCTCATCCTCAATCCTCAATCCTCAATACTCAATCCTCAACCTTCAATCCTCAATACTCAATCTTCAATAATCAATCCTCAATTCTCAATCCTGAATGCTCAATCCTCAATCGTCAATACTCAATCCCCAATCCTCAATCTTCAATCCTCAATCCTCAATCCTCAACCCTCAATCCTCAATCCTCAATCCTCAATCCTCAATCGTCAGTCTTCAATCCTCAATACTCAATCTTCAATCCTCGATCCTCAATCCTCAATCCTCAATCCTCAATCGTCAATCCTCAAACCTCAACCTTCAATCCTCAATACTCAGTCTACAATCTTCAATCCTCAATCCTCAATCCTAAATCCTCATTCTTCAATCCTCAAAACCCAATCCTCAATCTTCAATCCTCAATCCTCAATCCTCAATTCTTAATCCTCAATCCTTAGTCCTCAGTCCTCAAACCTCAATCCTCAACCCTCAGCCCTCATCCTCAATTCTCAATCCTCAATCCTCAATCCTCAATCGTTAATTCTCAATACTCAATCTTCAATAATCAATCCTCAATCCTCAATACTCAATCCTCAATCCTCAATCTTCAATCCTCAATCTTTAACCCTCAATCCTCAATCCTCAATCCTCAATCCTCAATCCTCAAACTTCAATCCTCAATACTCAATCTTCAATCCTCAATCCTCAAACCTCAATCCTCAATCGTCATTCTTCAATCCTCAACACCCAATCCTCAATCTTCAATCGTCAATCCTCAGTCCTCAATTCTCAATCCTCAATCCTCAATCCTCAGACCTCAAACATCAATACTCAACCCTCAGTCCTCGTTCTCAATTCTCAAATCTCAATCCTCAATCCTCAATACTCATTATTCAATCCTCAATAATCAATCTCCAATCCTAGATCCTCAATCCCCAATCCTCAATCCTCAACCGTCAGTCCTCGTCCTCAATCCTAAACCCTCAATCCTCAATCCTCTATCTTCAATCCTCAATACTCAGTATTCAATCCTCAATCCTCAATCCTCAATCCTCAATCTTCAATCCTCAATCCTCAATCCTCAATCATCAATCCTCATTATTCAATCCTCAATACCCAATCCTCATCTTCAATCCTCAATCCTCAATCATCAATTCTCAATCCTCAATCCTCAGTCCTCAGTCCTCAAACCTCAATCCTCAATCCTCAATCCTCAATATTCATTCTTCAATACTCAACACCCAATCCTCAATCTTCAATCCTCAATCCTCAATCCTCTATTCTCAATCCTCAATCCTCAATGATCAATCCTCAATCTTCAATCCTCAATAATCAATCTTCAATCCTCAATCCTCAATCCTCAATCCTCAATCCTCAATCCTCAATCCTCAATCCTCAATCTTCAATCATCAATACTGAATCTTCAACCCTCAATCCACAATCCTCAATCATCAATCCTCAATCGTCAGTCTTCAATCCTCAATACTGAATCCTCAATCCTCAATCCTCAATCTTCAATCCTCAATACTCAATATTTAATACTCAATCCTCAATCCTCAATCCTCAATCCTCAATCGTCAATCTTCAAACCTCAATACTCAATCTTCAATCCTCAATCCTCAATCGTCAACCCTCAATCCTCAACCCTGAGTCCACAATCCTCAATAACCATTCTTCAATCCCTTATCCGCAATCCTCAATCCTCAATCCACAATGCTCAATCCTCATTCCTCCGTCCACAAACCTCAATCCTCAATCCTCAACCATCAATCCTCAATCCTCAATCCTCAATCCTCAGTCCTCAATCCTCAGACCTCAATCCTCAATCCTCAATCCTCAATCTTCTATCATCAATCATCAATCCTCAATCTTCAATCCTCAACACTCAATCCTCAACCCTCAATCGTCAACCCTCAGTAATCAACCCTCAATCCTCAATTCTCAATCCTCAATCCTCAATCCTCAATACTCATTATTTAATCCTCAATAATCAATCTCCAATCCTAGATCCTCAATCCCCAATCCTCAATCCTTAATCCTCAATCTTCAATCCTCAATCCCCAGTCCTCAATCTTCAATCCTCAATGCTCAATCATCAATCCTCAATCCTCAGTCCTCAATCCTGAATCCTCAATCCTCAAACCTCAATCCTCAACCGTCAGTCCTCGTCCTCAATCCTAAACCCTCAATCCTCAATCCTCTATCTTCAATCTTCAATACTCAGTATTCAATCCTCAATCCTCAATCCTCAATCCTCAATCTTCAATCCTCAATCCTCAATCCTCAATCCTCAATCCTCATTCTTCAATCCTCAATACCCAATCCTCAATCTTCAATCTTCAATCCTCAATCCTCAATCCTCAATCCTCAATCCTCAGTCCTCAATCCTCAATCCTCAATCTTCAATCCTCAATCCTCTATACTCAGTCTACAATCTTCAGTCCTCAATCCTCAATACTAAATCCTCATTCTTCAATCCTCAATCCTCAATCCTCAATCCTCAATCTTCAATCCTCAATACTCAGACCACAAACATCAATGTTCAACCCTCAGTCCTCGTCCTCAATCCACAAACCTCAATCCTCAATCCTCAATCTTCAATCATCAATACTCAATCGTCAATCCTCAATCTTCAATCCTCAATCCTCAATCCTCAATCCTCAATCTTCAATCCTCAATACTCAATCTTCTATACTCCATCCTCAATCCTCAATCCTCAATCCTCATTCTTCAATCCTCAACACCCAATCCTCAATCTTCAGTCCTCAATCCTCAATCCTCAATCCTCAATTCTCAATCCTGAATCCTCAATCCTCAGACATCAAACATCAATACTAAACCCTCTGTCCTCGTACTCAATCCACAACCCTCAATCCTCGATCCTCAATATTCAATCATCAATATTCAATCTTCAATCCTCAATCCTCAATCCTCAATACTCAATCCTCAATCCTCAATCCTCAAACCTCAATCCTCGTTCTTCAATCCTCAATACCCAATCCTCAATCTTCAATCCTCAATCCTCAATCCTCAATTCTCAACCCTCGATCCTCAGGCCTCAGTCCTCAAACCTCAATTCTGAATCCTCAATCGTGCATCCTCAATCTTCAGCCCTCAGTCCTCAACAATCTGTTGTCAATCCCCAATCCCCAATAGAATATCCTCAATTCACAGATTTCAATACTCAATACTCAATCTGCAATCTTCAAATCTCTATCCACAAACATCAATTCTCATCACTCAACCCTGAACGCTCTGTCCTCAATGTTCAATCCTCAATCCTCAATTCTCAATCTTCAATCCTCAATACTGAATCTTCAATCCTCAATCCTCAATCCTCAATCCTCAATCCTCAATCCTCACTCCTCAATCCACAATCCTCAATCCTCAATCTTCAATCCTCAATCCTCATTCTTCAATCCTCAATACTCAATCCTCAATCTTCAATCCTCAATCCTCAATCCTCAATCCTCAATCCTCAATCCTCAATCCTCAATCCTCATTCTTCAATCCTCAATACCCAATCCTCAATCTTCAATCCTCAATCCTCAATCCTCAATTCTCAATCCTCAATCCTCAGTCCTCAGTCCTAAAACTTCAATCCTCAACCATGAGCCCTCATCCTCAATCCTCAATCCTCAATACTCAATCCTCAACCTTCAATCCTCAATACTCAATCTTCAATAATCGATCCTCAATTCTCAATCCTCAATGCTCAATCCTCAACCCTCAATCCTCAATCCTCAATCCTCAATCCTCAATCGTCAGTCTTCAATCCTCAATACTCAATCTTCAATCCTTAATCCTCAATCCTCAATCCTCAATCCTCAATCCTCAATCCTCAATCCTCAATCCTCAATCTTCAATCCTCAATACTCAATCTTCTATCCTCAATCCTCAATCCTCAATCCTCAATCCTCATTCTTCAATCCTCAACGCCCAATCCTCAATCTTCAGTCCTCAATCCTCAAGCCTCAATCCTCAATTCTCAATCCTGAATCCTCAATCCTCAGACCTCAAACATCAATACTAAACCCTCTGTCCTCGTCCTCAATCCACAACCCTCAATCCTCGATCCTCAATATTCAATCATCAATATTCAATCTTCAATCCTCAATCCTCAATCCTCAATACTCAATCCTCAATCCTCAATGTTCAATCCTCAATACCCAATCCTCAATCTTCAATCCACAATCCTTAATCCTCAACACTCAGTCCCCAATCCTCACTCTTCAATCCTCAATCCTCAATCCTCAATCCTCAATCCTCAATCCTCGTTCTTCAATCCTCAATACCCAATCCTCAATCTTCAATCATCAATCCTCAATCCTCAATTCTCAATCCTCAATTCTCATTCCTCAATCCTCAATCCTCACTCCTCAATCCACAATCCTCAATCCTCAATCTTCAATCCTCAATCCTCATTCTTCAATCCTCAATACTCAATCCTCAATCTTCAATCCTCAATCCTCAATCCTCAATCCTCAATCCTCAATCTTCAATCCTCAATACTGAATCTTCAATCCTCAATCCTCAATCCTCAATCCTCAATCCTCAATCCTCACTCCTCAATCCACAATCCTCAATCCTCAATCTTCAATCCTCAATCCTCATTCTTCAATCCTCAATACTCAATCCTCAATCTTCAATCCTCAATCCTCAATCCTCAATCATCAATCCTCAATCCTCAATTCTCAATCCTCAATCCTCAGTCCTCAGTCCTCGAACTTCAATCCTCAACCCTCAGTCCTCATCCTCAATCCTCAATCCTCAATACTCAATCCTCAACCTTCAATCCTCAATACTCAATCTTCAATAATCAATCCTCAATTCTCAATCCTGAATGCTCAATCCTCAATCCTCAATCCTCAATCCTCAAACTTCAATCCTCAATACTCAATCTTCAATCCTCAATCCTCAAACCTCAATCCTCAATCGTCATTCTTCAATCCTCAACACCCAATCCTCAATCTTCAATCGTCAATCCTCAGTCCTCAATTCTCAATCCTCAATCCTCAATCCTCAGACCTCAAACATCAATACTCAACCCTCAGTCCTCGTTCTCAATTCTCAAATCTCAATCCTCAATCCTCAATACTCATTATTCAATCCTCAATAATCAATCTCCAATCCTAGATCCTCAATCCCCAATCCTCAATCCTCAACCGTCAGTCCTCGTCCTCAATCCTAAACCCTCAATCCTCAATCCTCTATCTTCAATCCTCAATACTCAGTATTCAATCCTCAATCCTCAATCCCCAATCCTCAATCTTCAATCCTCAATCCTCAATCCTCAATCCTCAATCCTCATTATTCAATCCTCAATACCCAATCCTCAATCTTCAATCCTCAATCCTCAATCATCAATTCTCAATCCTCAATCCTCAGTCCTCAGTCCTCAAACCTCAATCCTCAATCCTCAATCCTCAATATTCATTCTTCAATACTCAACACCCAATCCTCAATCTTCAATCCTCAATCCTCAATCCTCTATTCTCAATCCTCAATCCTCAATGATCAATCCTCAATCTTCAATCCTCAATAATCAATCTTCAATCCTCAATCCTCAATCCTCAATCCTCAATCCTCAATCCTCAATCCTCAATCCTCAATCTTCAATCATCAATACTGAATCTTCAACCCTCAATCCACAATCCTCAATCATCAATCCTCAATCGTCAGTCTTCAATCCTCAATACTGAATCCTCAATCCTCAATCCTCAATCTTCAATCCTCAATACTCAATATTTAATACTCAATCCTCAATCCTCAATCCTCAATCCTCAATCGTCAATCTTCAAACCTCAATACTCAATCTTCAATCCTCAATCCTCAATCGTCAACCCTCAATCCTCAACCCTGAGTCCACAATCCTCAATAACCATTCTTCAATCCCTTATCCGCAATCCTCAATCCTCAATCCACAATGCTCAATCCTCATTCCTCCGTCCACAAACCTCAATCCTCAATCCTCAACCATCAATCCTCAATCCTCAATCCTCAATCCTCAGTCCTCAATCCTCAGACCTCAATCCTCAATCCTCAATCCTCAATCTTCTATCATCAATCATCAATCCTCAATCTTCAATCCTCAACACTCAATCCTCAACCCTCAATCGTCAACCCTCAGTAATCAACCCTCAATCCTCAATTCTCAATCCTCAATCCTCAATCCTCAATACTCATTATTCAATCCTCAATAATCAATCTCCAATCCTAGATCCTCAATCCCCAATCCTCAATCCTTAATCCTCAATCTTCAATCCTCAATCCCCAGTCCTCAATCTTCAATCCTCAATGCTCAATCATCAATCCTCAATCCTCAGTCCTCAATCCTGAATCCTCAATCCTCAAACCTCAATCCTCAACCGTCAGTCCTCGTCCTCAATCCTAAACCCTCAATCCTCAATCCTCTATCTTCAATCCTCAATACTCAGTATTCAATCCTCAATCCTCAATCCTCTATCTTCAATCCTCAATACTCAGTATTCAATCCTCAATCCTCAATCCTCAATCCTCAATCTTCAATCCTCAATCCTCAATCCTCAATCCTCAATCCTCATTCTTCAATCCTCAATACCCAATCCTCAATCTTCAATCCTCAATCCTCAATCCTCAATTCTCAATCCTCAATCCTCAGTCCTCAGTCCTCAAACCTCAATCCTCAATCCTCAATCCTCAATCTTCATTCTTCAATACTCAACACCCAATCCTCAATCTTCAATCCTCAATACTCAATCCTCTATTCTCAATCCTCAATCCTCAATGATCAATCCTCAATCTTCAATCCTCAATAATCAATCTTCAATCCTCAATCCTCAATCCTCAATCCTCAATCCTCAATCCTCAATCCTCAATCCTCAATCTTCAATCATCAATACTGAATCTTCAACACTCAATCCACAATCCTCAATCATCAATCCTCAATCGTCAGTCTTCAATCCTCAATCCTGAATCCTCAATGCTCAATCCTCAATCTTCAATCCTCAATACTCAATATTTAATACTCAATCCTCAACCCTCAATCCTCAATCCTCAATCGTCAATCTTCAAACCTCAATACTCAATCTTCAATCCTCAATCCTCAATCGTCAACCCTCAATCCTCAACCCTGAGTCCACAATCCTCAATAACCATTCTTCAATCCCTTATCCGCAATCCTCAATCCTCAATCCACAATCCTCAATCCTCAATCCTCCGTCCACAAACCTCAATCCTCAATCCTCAACCATCAATCCTCAATCCTCAATCCTCAATCCTCAGTCCTCAATCCTCAGACCTCAATCGTGAATCCTCAATCCTCAATCTTCTATCATCAATCATCAATCCTCAATCTTCAATCCTCAACCCTCAATCCTCAACCCTCAATCGTCAACCCTCAGTAGTCAACACTCAATCCTCAATTCTCAATCCTCAATCTTCAGTCCTCAATCCTCAATCCTCAATCCTCAATCCTCAATCCTCAGTTCTCAGTCCTCAAACCTCAATCCTCAACCCTCAGACCTCATCCTCATTCCTCAATTCTCAATCCTCAATCCTCAGTCCTCAGTCCTCAAAGTTCTATCCTCAAACCTCAGCCCTCTTCGTCAATCCTCAATTCTCAATACTCAATCCTCAGCCTTCAATCCTCAATACTCAATCTTCAATCCTCAATCCTCAGTCCTCAATTCTCAATCCTCAATACTCAATCCTCAGACCTCAAACATCAATATTCAACCCTCAGTCCTCGTCCTCAATCCGCAACCCTCAATCCTCAATCCCCAATCCTCAATCTTCAATCCTCAATCCTCAGTTCTCAAAACTCAATCCTCAATCCTCAATGTTCAATCCTCAATACCCAATCCTCAATCTTCAATCCTCAATCCTCAATCCTCAACCCTCAATCCTCAATCCTCAATCCTCAGTCCTCAAACCTCAATCCTGAATCCTCAATCCTGAATCCTCAATCTTCAGCCCTCAGTCCTCAACAATCAGTTGTCAATCCTCAATCCTCAATATAGTATCCTCAACTCACAGGTCTCAATACTCAATACTCAACCTGCAATCTTCAAATCTCTATCTACAAACATCAATTCTCATCACTCAACCCTCAACACTCAGTCCCCAATCCTCAATCTTCAATCCTCAATCCTCAATCCAGAATTCTCAATCCTCAATCTTCAATCCTCAATACTCAATCTTCAATCCTCAGTCCTCAATCCTCGGTCCTCAATCCTCAATCGTCAATCTCCAATCCTGAATACTCAACCTTCAATCCTGAATCGTCAATCCTCAATCCTCAATCCTCAATCCTCATTCTTCAATCCTCAATACCCAATCCACAATTTTCAATCCTCAATCCTCAATACTCAACCTTCAATCCTCAATAATCAATCTCCAATCCTAGATCCTCGATCCCCAATCCTCAATCCTTAATCCTCAATATTCAATCCTCAATCCCCAGTTCTCAATCTTAAATCCTCAATGCTCAATCATCAATCCTCAATCCTCAGTCCTCAATCCTGAATCCTCAATAGAATATCCTCAATTCACAGGTCTCAATACTCAATAATCAGCCTGAAATCTTCAAATCTCTATACACAAACATCAATTCTCATCACTCAACCCTCAACACTCAGTCCCCAATCGTCAATCTTAAATCCTCAATACTCAACCCACAATCCTCAATCCTCAATCTTCAATCCTCAATCCTCAAACCTCAATCCTCAATCCTCAATCCTCATTCTTCATTCCTCAATACCCAATCCTCAATCTTCAATCCTCAATCCTCAATCCCCAATTCTCAATCCTCAATCCTCAATCCTCAGACCTCAAACATCAATATTCAACCCTCAGTCCTCGTCCTCAATCCGCAACCCTCAATCCTCAATCCCCAATCCTCAATCTTCAATCCTCAATCCTCAGTTCTCAAAACTCAATCCTCAATCCTCAATGTTCAATCCTCAATACCCAATCCTCAATCTTCAATCCTCAATCCTCAATCCTCAATCCTCAATCCTCAATCCTCAATCCTCAATCCTCAGTCCTCAAACCTCAATCCAGAATCCTCAATCCTGAATCCTCAATCTTCAGCCCTCAGTCCTCAACAATCAGTTGTCAATCCTCAATCCTGAATATAATATCCTCAATTCACAGGTCTCAATACTCAATACTCAACCTGCAATCTTCAAATCTCTATCCACAAACATCAATTCTCATCACTCAACCCTCAACACTCAGTCCCCAATCCTCAATCTTCAATCCTCAATCCTCAATCCACAATTCTCAATCCTCAATCTTCAATCCTCAATACTCAATCTTCAATCCTCAGTCCTCAATCGTCGGTCCTCAATCCTCAATCGTCAATCTCCAATCCTGAATACTCAACCTTCAATCCTGAATCGTCAATCCTCAATCCTCAATCCTCAATCCTCATTCTTCAATCCTCAATACCCAATCCACAATTTTCAATCCTCAATCGTCAATCCTCAATTCTCAACCCACAATCCTCAGTCCTCAGTCCTCAAACTTCAATTCTGAATCCTCAACCCTGCATCCTCAATCTTCAGCCCTCAGTCCTCAACAATCTGTTGTCAATCCCCAATCCCCAATAGAATATCCTCAGTTCACAGTTTTCAATACTCAATACTCAATCTGAAATCTTCAAATCTCTATCCACAAACATCAATTCTCATCACTCAACCCTGAACGCTCTGTCCTCAATGTTCAATCCTCAATCCTCAATTCTCAATCTTCAATCCTCAATACTGAATCTTCAATCCTCAATCCTCAATCCTCAATCCTCACTCCTCAATCCACAATCCTCAATCTTCAATCTTCAATCCTCAATCCTCATTCTTCAATCCTCAATACTCAATCCTCAATCTTCAATCCTCAATCCTCAATCCTCAGTCCTCAATCCTCAATCCTCAATCCTCAATACTCATTCTTCAATCCTCAATACCCAATCCTCAATCTTCAATCCTCAACCCTCAATCCTCAATTCTCAATCCTCAACCCTCAGTCCTCAGTCCTCAAACTTCAATCCTCAACCTTCAGCCCTCATCCTCAATCCTCAATCCTCAATACTCAATCCTCAACCTTCAATCCTCAATACTCAATCTTCAATAATCAATCCTCAATTCTCAATCCTCAATGCTCAATCCTCAATCGTCAATACTCAATCCCCAATACTCAATCTTCAATCCTCAATCCTCAATCCTCAACCCTCAATCCTCAATCCTCAATCCTCAATCCTCAATCGTCAGTCTACAATCCTCAATACTCAATCTTCAATCCTCAATCCTCAATCCTCAATCCTCAATCCTCAAACCTCAATCTTCAATCCTCAATACTCAGTCTACAATCTTCAATCCTCAATCCTCATTCCTAAATCCTCATTCTTCAATCCTCAATACCCAATCCACAATTTTCAATCCTCAATCGTCAATCCTCAATTCTCAACCCACAATCCTCAGTCCTCAGTCCTCAAACTTCAATTCTGAATCCTCAACCCTGCATCCTCAATCTTCAGCCCTCAGTCCTCAACAATCTGTTGTCAATCCCCAATCCCCAATAGAATATCCTCAGTTCACAGTTTTCAATACTCAATACTCAATCTGAAATCTTCAAATCTCTATCCACAAACATCAATTCTCATCACTCAACCCTGAACGCTCTGTCCTCAATGTTCAATCCTCAATCCTCAATTCTCAATCTTCAATCCTCAATACTGAATCTTCAATCCTCAATCCTCAATCCTCAATCCTCACTCCTCAATCCACAATCCTCAATCTTCAATCTTCAATCCTCAATCCTCATTCTTCAATCCTCAATCTTCAATCCTCAATCCTCAATCCTCAATCCTCAATCTTCAATCCACAATACTCAATCTTCTATCCTCAATCCTCAATCCTCAATCCTCAATCCTCATTCTTCAATCCTCAACACCCAATACTCAATCTTCAGTCCTCAATCCTCAATCCTCAATCCTCAATTCTCAATCCTGAATCCTCAATCCTCAGACCTCAAACATCAACACTAAACCCTCTGTCCTCGTCCTCAATCCACAACCCTCAATCCTCGATCCTCAATATTCAATCATCAATATTCAATCTTCAATCCTCGATCCTCAATCCTCAATACTCAATCCTCAATCCTCAATGTTCAATCCTCAATACCCAATCCTCAATCTTCAATCCTCAATCCTCAATCCTCAACACTCAGTCCCCAATCCCCAATCTTCAATCCTCAATCCTCAATCCTCAATCCTCAGTCCTCAATCCTCAGACCTCAATCCTCAATCCTCAATCCTCAATCTTCTATCATCAATCATCAATCCTCAATCTTCAATCCTCAACCCTCAATCCTCAACCCTCAATCGTCAACCCTCAGTAATCAACCCTCAATCCTCAATTCTCAATCCTCAATCTTCAGTCCTCAATCCTCAATCCTCAATCCTCAATCCTCAATCCTCAATCCTCAGTTCTCAGTCCTCAAACCTCAATCCTCAACCCTCAGACCTCATCCTCATTCCTCAATTCTCAATCCTCAATCCTCAGTCCTCAGTCCTCAAAGTTCTATCCTCAAACCTCAGCCCTCTTCGTCAATCCTCAATTCTCAATACTCAATCCTCAGCCTTCAATCCTCAATACTCAATCTTCAATCCTCAATCCTCAGTCCTCAATTCACAATCCTCAATACTCAATCCTCAGACCTCAAACATCAATATTCAACCCTCAGTCCTCGTCCTCAATCCGCAACCCTCAATCCTCAATCCCCAATCCTCAATCTTCAATCCTCAATACTCAGTTCTCAAAACTCAATCCTCAATCCTCAATGTTCAATCCTCAATACCCAATCCTCAATCTTCAGTCCTCAATCCTCAATCCTCAATCCTCAATCCTCAATCCTCAACCCTCAATCCTCAGTCCTCAAACCTCAATCCTGAATCCTCAATCCTGAATCCTCAATCTTCAGCCCTCAGTCCTCAACAATCAGTTGTCAATCCTCAATCCTCAATATAATATCCTCAACTCACAGGTCTCAATACTCAATACTCAACCTGCAATCTTCAAATCTCTATCCACAAACATCAATTATCATCACTCAACCCTCAACACTCAGTCCCCAATCCTCAATCTTCAATCCTCAATCCTCAATCCACAATTCTCAATTCTCAATCTTCAATCCTCAATACTCAATCTTCAATCCTCTGTCCTCAATCCTCGGTCCTCAATCCTCAATCGTCAATCTCCAATCCTGAATACTCAACCTTCAATCCTGAATCGTCAATCCTCAATCCTCAATCCTCAATCCTCATTCTTCAATCCTCAATACCCAATCCACAATTTTCAATCCTCAATCCTCAATACTCAACCTTCAATCCTCAATACTCAATCTCCAATCCTAGATCCTCGATCCCCAATCCTCAATCCTTAATCCTCAATATTCAATCCTCAATCCTCAGTCCTCAATCCTGAATCCTCAATAGAATATCCTCAATTCACAGGTCTCAATACTCAATAATCAGCCTGAAATCTTCAAATCTCTATCCACAAACATCAATTCTCATCACTCAACCCTCAACACTCAGTCCCCAATCGTCAATCTTAAATCCTCAATACTCAACCCACAATCCTCAATCCTCAATCTTCAATCCTCAATCCTCAATCCTCAATCCTCAATCCTCAATCCTCATTCCTCATTCCTCAATACCCAATCCTCAATCTTCAATCCTCAATCCTCAATCCCCAATTCTCAATCCTCAATCCTCAATCCTCAGACCTCAAACATCAATATTCAACCCTCAGTCCTCGTCCTCAATCCGCAACCCTCAATCCTCAATCCTCAATCCTCAATCCTCAATCTTCAATCCTCAATCCTCAATCCTCAATCCTCAATCCTCAATCCTCATTCCTCATTCCTCAATACCCAATCCTCAATCTTCAATCCTCAATCCTCAATCCCCAATTCTCAATCCTCAATCCTCAATCCTCAGACCTCAAACATCAATATTCAACCCTCAGTCCTCGTCCTCAATCCTCAATCCTCAATCCTCAATCTTCAATCCACAATACTCAATCTTCTATCCTCAATCCTCAATCCTCAATCCTCAATCCTCATTCTTCAATCCTCAACACCCAATCCTCAATCTTCAGTCCTCAATCCTCAATCCTCAATCCTCAAATCTCAATCCTGAATCCTCAATCCTCAGACCTCAAACATCAATACTAAACCGTCTGTCCTCGTCCTCAATCCACAACCCTCAATCCTCGATCCTCAATATTCAATCATCAATATTCAATCTTCAATCCTCAATCCTCAATCCTCAATACTCAATCCTCAATCCTCAATGTTCAATCCTCAATACCCAATCCTCAATCTTAAATCCTCAATCCTCAATCCTCAACACTCAGTCTCCAATCCTCAATCTTCAATCCTCAATCCTCAATCCTCAATCCTCAATCCTCAATCCTCGTTCTTCAATCCTCAATACCCAATCCTCAATCTTCAATCCTCAATCCTCAATCCTCAATTCTCAACCCTCGATCCTCAGTCCTCAGTCCTCAAACCTCAATTCTGAATCCTCAATCGTGCATCCTCAATCTTCAGCCCTCAGTCCTCAACAATCAGTTGTCAATCCTCAATCCCCAATAGAATATCCTCAATTCACAGATTTCAATACTCAATACTCAATCTGCAATCTTCAAATCTCTATCCACAAACATCAAGTCTCATCACTCAACCCTGAACGCTCTGTCCTCAATGTTCAATCCTCAATCCTCAATTCTCAATCTTCAGTCCTCAATACTGAATCTTCAATCCTCAATCCTGAATCCTCAATCCTCACTCCTCAATCCACAATCCTCAATCCTCAATCTTCAATCCTCAATCCTCATTCTTCAATCCTCAATACTCAATGCTCAATCTTCAATCCTCAATCCTCAATCCTCAATCCTCAATACTCATTCCTAAATCCTCATTCTTCAATCCTCAATACCCAATCCTCAATCTTCAATCCTCAATCCTCATTCCGCAATTCTCAATCGTCAATCCTCAATCCTCAGACCACAAACATCAATATTCAACCCTCAGTCCTCGTCCTCAATCCACAAACCTCAATCCTCAATCCTCAGTCTTCAATCATCAATACTCAATCGTCAATCCTGAATCTTCAATCCTCAATCCTCAATCCTCAATCCTCAATCTTCAATCCACGATACTCAATCTTCTATCCTCAATCCTCAATCCTCAATCCTCAATCCTCATTCTTCAATCCTCAACACCCAACCCTCAATCTTCAGTCCTCAATCCTCAATCCTCAATCCTCAATTCTCAATACTGAATCCTCAATCCTCAGACCTCAAACATCAATACTAAACCCTCTGTCCTCGTCCTCAATCCACAACCCTCAATCCTCGATCCTCAATATTCAATCATCAATATTCAATCTTCAATCCTCAATCCTCAATCCTCAATACTCAATCCTCAATCCTCAATGTTCAATCCTCAATACCCAATCCTCAATCTTCAATCCTCAATACTCAATCCTCAACACTCAGTCCCCAATCCTCAATCTTCAATCCTCAATCCTCAATCCTCAATCCTCAACCCTCAATCCTCGTTCTTCAATCCTCAATACCCAATCCCCAATCTTCAATCCTCAATCCTCAATCCTCAATTCTCAACCCTCGATCCTCAGTCCTCAGTCCTCAAACCTCAATTCTGAATCCTCGATCGTGCATCCTCAATCTTCAGCCCTCAGTCCTCAACAATCAGTTGTCAATCCTCAATCCCCAATAGAATATCCTCAATTCACAGATTTCAATACTCAATACTCAATCTGCAATCTTCAAATCTCTATCCACAAACATCAAGTCTCATCACTCAACCCTGAACGCTCTGTCCTCAATGTTCAATCCTCAATCCTCAATTCTCAATCTTCAATCCTCAATACTGAATCTTCAATCCTCAATACTCAATCTTCAATCCTCAGTCCTCAATCCTCGGTCCTCAATCCTCAATCGTCAATCTCCAATCCTGAATACTCAACCTTCAATCCTGAATCGTCAATCCTCAATCCTCAATCCTCAATCCTCATTCTTCAATCCTCAATACCCAATCCACAATTTTCAATCCTCAATCCTCAATCCTCAATTCTCAACCCACAATCCTCAGTCCTCAGTCCTCAAACTTCAATTCTGAATCCTCAACCCTGCATCCTCAATCTTCAGCCCTCAGTCCTCAACAATCTGTTGTCAATCCCCAATCCCCAATAGAATATCCTCAGTTCACAGTTTTCAATACTCAATACTCAATCTGCAATCTTCAAATCTCTATCCACAAACATCAATTCTCATCACTCAACCCTGAACGCTCTGTCCTCAATGTTCAATCCTCAATCCTCAATTCTCAATCTTCAATCCTCAATACTGAATCTTCAATCCTCAATCCTCAATCCTCAATCCTCACTCCTCAATCCACAATCCTCAATCCTCAATCTTCAATCCTCAATCCTCATTCTTCAATCCTCAATACTCAATCCTCAATCTTCAATCCTCAATCCTCAATCCTCAATCCTCAATCCTCAATCCTCAATCCTCAATACTCATTCTTCAATCCTCAATACCCAATCCTCAATCTTCAATCCTCAACCCTCAATCCTCAATTCTCAATCCTCAACCCTCAGTCCTCAGTCCTCAAACTTCAATCCTCAACCCTCAGCCCTCATCCTCAATCCTCAATCCTCAATACTCAATCCTCAACCTTCAATCCTCAATACTCAATCTTCAATAATCAATCCTCAATTCTCAATCCTCAATGCTCAACCCTCAATCGGCAATACTCAATCCCCAATCCTCAATCTTCAATCCTCAATCCTCAATCCTCAACCCTCAATCCTCAATCCTCAATCCTCAATCCTCAATCGTCAGTCTTCAATCCTCAATACTCAATCTTCAATCCTCAATCCTCAATCCTCAATCCTCAATCCTCAAACCTCAATCTTCAATCCTCAATACTCAGTCTACAATCTTCAATCCTCAATCCTCATTCCTAAATCCTCATTCTTTAATCCTCAATACCCAATCCTCAATCTTCAATCCTCAATCCTCAATCCGCAATTCTCAATCGGCAATCCTCAATCCTCAGACCACAAACATCAATATTCAACCCTCAGTCCTCGTCCTCAATCCACAAACCTCAATCCTCAATCCTCAATCTTCAATCATCAATACTCAATCGTCAATCCTCAATCTTCAATCCTCAATCCTCAATCCTCAATCCTCAATCTTCAATCCACAATACTCAATCTTCTATCCTCAATCCTCAATCCTCAATCCTCAATCCTCATTCTTCAATCCTCAACACCCAATCCTCAATCTTCAGTCCTCAATCCTCAATCCTCAATCCTCAAATCTCAATCCTGAATCCTCAATCCTCAGACCTCAAACATCAATACTAAACCGTCTGTCCTCGTCCTCAATCCACAACCCTCAATCCTCGATCCTCAATATTCAATCATCAATATTCAATCTTCAATCCTCAATCCTCAATCCTCAATACTCAATCCTCAATCCTCAATGTTCAATCCTCAATACCCAATCCTCAATCTTAAGTCCTCAATCCTCAATCCTCAACACTCAGTCTCCAATCCTCAATCTTCAATCCTCAATCCTCAATCCTCAATCCTCAATCCTCAATCCTCAATCCTCAATCCTCAATCCTCAATCCTCAATCCTCATTCTTCATTCCTCAATACCCAATCCTCAATCTTCAATCCTCAATCCTCAATCCCCAATTCTCAATCCTCGGTCCTCAATCCTCAATCGTCAATCTCCAATCCTGAAAACTCAACCTTCAATCCAGAATCGTCAATCCTCAATCCTCAATCATCAATCCTCAATCCTCATTCTTCAATCCTCAATACCCAATCCACAATTTTCAATCCTCAATCCTCAATCCTCAATTCTCAACCCACAATCATCAGTCCTCAGTCCTCAAACTTCAATTCTGAATCCTCAACCCTGCATCCTCAATCTTCAGCCCTCAGTCCTCAACAATCTGTTGTCAATCCCCAATCCCCAATAGAATATCCTCAGTTCACAGTTTTCAATACTCAATACTCAATCTGCAATCTTCAAATCTCTATCCACAAACATCAATTCTCATCACTCAACCATGAACGCTCTGTCCTCAATGTTCAATCCTCAATCCTCAATTCTCAATCTTCAGTCCTCAATACTGAATCCTCAATCCTCAATCTTAAAACCTCAATACTCAATCTTCAATCCTCAATCCTCAATCCTCAATCCTCAATCCTCAATCCTCAATCCTCAATCCTCAATCTTCAATCCTCAATACTCAATCTTCAATCCTCAATCCTCAATCCTCAATCCTCAATCGTCATTCTTCAATCCTCAACACCCAATCCTCAATCTTCAATCCTCAATCCTCAGTCCTCAATTCTCAATGCTCAATCCTCAATGCTCAATAATCAATCTCCAATCCTAGATCCTCAATCCCCAATCCTCAATCCTTAATCCTCAATATTCAATCCTCAATCCCCAGTTCTCAATCTTAAATCCTCAATGCTCAATCATCAATCCTCAATCCTCAGTCCTCAGTCCTGAATACTCAATAGAATATCCTCAATTCACAGGTCTCAATACTCAATAATCAGCCTGAAATCTTCAAATCTCTATCCACAAACATCAATTCTCATCACTCAACCCTCAACACTCAGTCCCACATCGTCAATCTTAAATCCTCAATACTCAACCCACAATCCTCAATCCTCAATCTTCAATCCTCAATCCTCAATCCTCAATCCTCAATCCTCAATCCTCATTCTTCATTCCTCAATACCCAATCCTCAATCTTCAATCCTCAATCCTCAATCCCCAATTCTCAATCCTCAATCCTCAATCCTCAGACCTCAAACATCAATATTCAACCCTCAGTCCTCGTCCTCAATCTGCAACCCTCAATCCTCAATCCCCAATCCTCAATCTTCAATCCTCAATCCTCAGTTCTCAAAACTCAATCCTCAATCCTCAATGTTCAATCCTCAATACCCAATCCTCAATCTTCAATCCTCAATCCTCAATCCTCAATCCTCAATCCTCAATCCTCAATCCTCAGTCCTCAAACCTCAATCCTGAACCCTCAATCCTGAATCCTCAATCTTCAGCGCTCAGTCCTCAACAATCAGTTGTCAATCCTCAATCCTCAATATAATATCCTCAATTCACAGGTCTCAATACTCAATACTCAACCTGCAATCTTCAAATCTCTATCCTCAAACATCAATTATCATCACTCAACCCTCAACACTCAGTCCCCAATCCTCAATCTTCAATCCTCAATCCTCAATCCACAATTCTCAATCCTCAATCTTCAATCCTCAATACTCAATCTTCAATCCTCAGTCCTCAATCCTCGGTCCTCAATCCTCAATCGTCAATCTCCAATCCTGAATACTCAACCTTCAATCCTGAATCGTCAATCCTCAATCCTCAATCCTCAATCCTCATTCTTCAATCCTCAATACCCAATCCTCAATCTTCAATCCTCAATCCTCAATCCTCAATCCTCAATCCTCAATCCTCAATCCTCAGTCCTCAAACCTCAATCCTGAATCCTCAATCCTGAATCCTCAACCTTCAGCCCTCAGTCCTCAACAATCAGTTGTCAATCCTCAATCCTCAATATAATATCCTCAATTCACAGGTCTCAGTACTCAATACTCAACCTGCAATCTTCAAATCTCTATCCACAAACATCAATTCTCATCACTCAACCCTCAACACTCAGTCCCCAATCCTCAATCTTCAATCCTCAATCCTCAATCCACAATTCTCAATCCTCAATCTTCAATCCTCAATACTCAATCTTCAATCCTCAGTCCTCAATCCTCGGTCCTCAATCCTCAATCGTCAATCTCCAATCCTGAATACTCAACCTTCAATCCTGAATCGTCAATCCTCAATCCTCAATCCTCAATCCTCATTCTTCAATTCTCAATACCCAATCCACAATTTTCAATCCTCAATCCTCAATCCTCAACTCTCAACCCTCGATCCTCAGGCCTCAGACCTCAAACCTCAATTCTGAATCCTCAATCGTGCATCCTCAATCTTCAGCCCTCAGTCCTCAACAATCAGTTGTCAATCCTCAATCCCCAATAGAATATCCTCAATTCACAGATTTCAATACTCAATACTCAATCTGCAATCTTCAAATCTCTATCCACAAACATCAATTCTCATCACTCAACCCTGAACCCACTGTCCTCAATGTTCAATCCTCAATCCTCAATTATCAATCTTCAATCCTCAATACTGAATCTTCAATCCTCAATCCTCAATCCTCAATCCTCAATCCTCACTCCTCAATCCACAATCCTCAATCCTCAATCTTCAATCCTGAATCCTCATTCTTCAATCCTCAATACTCAATCCTCAATCTTCAATCCTCAATCCTCAATCCTCAATCCTCAATCCTCAATCCTCAATCCTCAATCCTCATTCTTCAATTCTCAATCCTCAATCCTCAACCCTCAATCCTCAATCCTCAATCCTCAATCCTCAATCGTCAGTCTTCAATCCTCAATACTCAATCTTCAATCCTCAATCCTCAATCCTCAATCCTCAATCCTCAATCCTCAATCCTCAAACCTCAATATTCAATCCTCAATACTCAGTCCACAATCTTCAATCCTCAATCCTCAATCCTAAATCCTCATTCTTCAATCCTCAATCCTCAATTCTCAATCCTCAATCTTCAATCCTCAATCCTCGATCGTCATTCTTCAATCCTCAACACCCAATCCTCAATCTTCAATCCTCAATCCTCAGTCCTCAATTCTCAATGCTCAATCCTCACTCCTCAGACCTCAAACATCAATACTCAACCCTCAGTCGCCGTACTCAATTCTCAATTCTCAATCCTCAATCCTCAATACTCAACCTTCAATCCTCAATAATCAATCTCCAATCCTAGATCCTCAATCCCCAATCCTCAATCCTCAATCCTCAATCCTCAATCCTCAATCCTCAAACCTCAATCTTCAATCCTCAATACTCAGTCTACAATCTTCAATCCTCAATCCTCAATCCTCAAACCTCAAGCTTCAATCCTCAATACTCAGTCTACAATCTTCAATCCTCAATCCTCAATCCTAAATCCTCATTCTTCAATCCTCAATCCTCAATCCTCAATCCTCAATCTTCAATCCTCAATACTCAATCCTCAACACTCAATCCTCAATCCTCACTCCTCAATCCACAATCCTCAATCCTCAATCTTCAATCCTGAATCCTCATTCTTCAATCCTCAATACTCAATCCTCAATCTTCAATCCTCAATCCTCAATCCTCAATCCTCAATCCTCAATCCTCAATCCTCAATCCTCAATCCTCATTCTTCAATCCTCAATACCCAATCCTCAATCTTCAATCCTCAATCCTCAATCCTCAATTCTCAATCCTCAATCCTCAGTCCTCAGTCCTCAAACTTCAATCCTCAACCCTGAGCCCTCATCCTCAATCCTCAATCCTCAATACTCAATCCTCAACCTTCAATCCTCAATACTCAATCTTCAATAATCAATCCTCAATTCTCAATCCTCAATGCTCAATCCTCAATCGTCAATACTCAATCCCCAATCCTCAATCTTCAATCCTCAATCCTCAATCCTCAACCCTCAATCCTCAATCCTCAATCCTCAATCCTCAATCGTCAGTCTTCAATCCTCAATACTCAATCTTCAATCCTCAATCCTCAATCCTCAATCCTCAATCCTCAATCATCAATCCTCAAACCTCAATCTTCAATCCTCGATACTCAGTCTACAATCTTCAATCCTCAATCCTCAATCCTAAATCCTCATTCTTCAATCCTCAATCCTCAATTCTCAATCTTCAACCTTCAATCCTCAATCCTCAATCGTCATTCTTCAATCCTCAACACCCAATCCTCAATCTTCAATCCTCAATCCTCAGTCCTCAATTCTCAATGCTCAATCCTCAATCCTCAGACCTCAAACATCAATACTCAACCCTCAGTCGTCGTACTCAATTCTCAATTCTCAATCCTCAATCCTCAATACTCAACCTTCAATCCTCAATAATCAATCTCCAATCCTAGATCCTCAATCCCCAATCCTCAATCCTTAATCCTCAATATTCAATCCTCAATCCCCAGTTCTCAATCTTAAATCCTCAATGCTCAATCATCAATCCTCAATCCTCAGTCCTCAATCCTGAATACTCAACCTTCAATCCTGAATCGTCAATCCTCAATCCTCAATCCTCAATCCTCATTCTTCAATCCTCAATACCCAATCCACAATTTTCAATCCTCAATCCTCAATCCTCAATTCTCAACCCACAATCCTCAGTCCTCAGTCCTCAAACTTCAATTCTGAATCCTCAACCCTGCATCCTCAATCTTCAGCCCTCTGTCCTCAACAATCTGTTGTCAATCCCCAATCCCCAATAGAATATCCTCAGTTCACAGTTTTCAATACTCAATACTCAATCTGCAATCTTCAAATCTCTATCCACAATAATCAATTCTCATCACTCAACCCTGAACGCTCTGTCCTCAATGTTCAATCCTCAATCCTCAATTCTCAATCTTCAATCCTCAATACTGAATCTTCAATCCTCAATCCTCAATCCTCAATCCTCACTCCTCAATCCACAATCCTCAATCCTCAATCTTCAATCCTCAATCCTCATTCTTCAATCCTCAATACTCAATCCTCAATCTTCAATCCTCAATCCTCAATCCTCAATCCTCAATCCTCAATCCTCAATCCTCAGTCCTCAAACCTCAATCCTGAATCCTCAATCCTGAATCCTCAATCTTCAGCCCTCAGTCCTCAACAATCAGTTGTCAATCCTCAATCCTCAATATAATGTCCTCAATTCACAGGTCTCAATACTCAATACTCAACCTGCAATCTTCAAATCTCTATCCACAAACATCAATTCTCATCACTCAACCCTCAACACTCAGTCCCCAATCCTCAATCTTCAATCCTCAATCCTCAATCCACAATTCTCAATCCTCAGTCTTCAATCCTCAATACTCAATCTTCAATCCTCAGTCCTCAATCCTCGGTCCTCAATCCTCAATCGTCAATCTCCAATCCTGAATACTCAACCTTCAATCCTGAATCGTCAATCCTCAATCCTCAATCCTCAATCCTCATTCTTCAATCCTCAATACCCAATCCACAATCTTCAATCCTCAATCCTCAATCCTCAATTCTCAACCCTCAATCCTCAGTCCTCAGTCCTCAAACCTCAATTCTGAATCCTCAACCCTGCATCCTCAATCTTCAGCCCTCAGTCCTCAACAATCTGTTGTCAATCCCCAATCACCAATAGAATACCCTCAATTCACAGTTTTCAATACTCAATACTCAATCTGCAATCTTCAAAACTCTATCCACAAACATCAATTCTCATCACTCAACCCTGAACGCTCTGTCCTCAATGTTCAATCCTCAATCCTCAATTCTCAATCCTCAATCCTCAATCCTCAATCGTCAATACTCAATCCCAATCCTCAATCTTCAATCCTCAATCCTCAATCCTCAACCCTCAATCCTCAATCCTCAATCCTCATTCTTCAATCCTCAATACCCAATCCACAATTTTCAATCCTCAATCCTCAATCCTCAATTCTCAACCCTCAATCCTCAGTCCTCAGTCCTCAAACTTCAATTCTGAATCCTCAACCCTGCATCCTCAATCTTCAGCCCTCAGTCCTCAACAATCTGTTGTCAATCCACAATCCCCAATAGAATATCCTCAATTCACAGTTTTCAATACTCAATACTCAATCTGCAATCTTCAAATCTCTATCCACAAACATCAATTCTCATCACTCAACCCTGAACGCTCTGTCCTCAATGTTCAATCCTCAATCCTCAATTCTCAATCTTCAATCCTCAATACTGAATCTTCAATCCTCAATCCTCAATCCTCAATCCTCACTCCTCAATCCACAATCCTCAATCCTCAATCTTCAATCCTCAATCCTCATTCTTCAATCCTCAATACTCAATCATCAATCTTCAATCCTCAATCCTCAATCCTCAATCCTCAATCCTCAATCCTCAATCCTCAATCCTCATTCTTCAATCCTCAATACCCAATCCTCAATCTTCAATCCTCAACCCTCAATCCTCAATTCTCAATCCTCAACCCTCAGTCCTCAGTCCTCAAACTTCAATCCTCAACCCTCAGCCCTCATCCTCAATCCTCAATCCTCAATACTCAATCCTCAACCTTCAATCCTCAATACTCAATCTTGAATAATCAATCCTCAATTCTCAATCCTCAATGCTCAATCCTCAATCGTTAATACTCAATCCCCAATCCTCAATCTTCAGTCCTCAATCCTCAATCCTCAACCCTCAATCCTCAATCCTCAATCTTCAATCCTCAATCCTCAATCCTCAATCCTCAATCCTCAAACCTCAGTCTTCAATCCCCAATACTCAGTCTACAACCTTCAATCCTCAATCCTCATTCCTAAATCCTCATTCTTCAATCCTCAATACCCAATCCTCAATCTTCAATCCTCAATCCTCAATCCGCAATTCTCAATCCTCAATCCTCAATCCTCAGACCACAAACATCAATATTCAACCCTCAGTCCTCGTCCTCAATCCACAAACCTCAATCCTCAATACTCAATCTTCAATCATCAATACTCATTCGTCAATCCTCAATCTTCAATCCTCAATCCTCAATCCTCAATCCTCAATCTTCAATCCACAATACTCAATCTTCTATCCTCAATCCTCAATACTCAATCCTCAATCCTCATTCTTCAATCCTCAACACCCAATCCTCAACCTTCAGTCCTCAATCCTCAATCCTCAATCCTCAATTCTCAATCCTGAATCCTCAATCCTGAGACCTCAAACATCAATACTAAACCCTCTGTCCTCGTCCTCAATCCACAACCCTCAATCCTCGATCCTCAATATTCAATCATCAATATTCAATCTTCAATCCTCAATCCTCAATCCTCAATCCTCAATACTCAATCCTCAATCCTCAATGTTCAATCCTCAATACCCAATCCTCAATCTTCAATCCTCAATCCTCAATCCTCAACACTCAGTCCCCAATCCTGAATCTTCAATCCTCAATCCTCAATCCTCAATCCTCAATCCTCAATCCTCGTTCTTCAATCCTCAATACCCAATCCTCAATCTTCAATCCTCAATCCTCAATCCTCAATTCTCAACCCTCGATCCTCAGTCCTCAGTCCTCAAACCTCAATTCTGAATCCTCAATCGTGCATCCTCAATCTTCAGACCTCAGTCCTCAACAATCAGTTGTCAATCCTCAATCCCCAATAGAATATCCTCAATTCACAGATTTCAATACTCAATACTCAATCTGCAATCTTCAAATCTCTATCCACAAACATCAATTCTCATCACTCAACCCTGAACGCTCTGTCATCAATGTTCAACCCTCAATCCTCAATTCTCAATCTTCAATCTTCAATACTGAATCTTCAATCCTCAATCCTCAATCCTCAATCCTCACTCCTCAATCCACAATCCTCAATCCACAATCTTCAATCCTCAATCCTCATTCTTCAATCCTCAATACTCAACCCTCAATCTTCAATCCTCAATCCTCAAACCTCAATCCTCAATCGTCAATCCTCAATCCTCAATCCTCATTCTTCAATCCTCAATACCGAATCCCCAATCTTCAATCCTCAATCCTCAATCCTCAATTCTCAATCCTCAATCCTCAGTCCTCAGTCTTCAAACTTCAATCCTCAACCCTCAGCCCTCATCCTCAATCCTCAATCCTCAATACTCAATCCTCAACCTTCAATCCTCAATACTGAATCTTCAATAATTAATCCTCAATTCTCAACCCTCAATCCTCAATCCTCAATCCTCAATCCTCAATCGTCAGTCTTCAATCCTCAATACTCAAACTTCAATCCTCAATCCTCAATCCTCAATCCTCAATCCTCAAACCTCAATCTTCAATCCTCAATACTCAGTCTACAATCTTCAATCCTCAATCCTCAATCCTAAATCCTCATTCTTCAATCCTCAATCCTCAATCCTCAATCCTCAATCTTCAATCCTCAATACTCAATCTTCTATCCTCAATACCCAATCCTCAATCTTCAATCCTCAATCCTCAATCCTCAATTCTCAATCCTCAATCCTCAATGATCAATCCTCAATCTTCAATCCTCAATAATCAATCTTCAATCCTCAATCCTCAATCCTCAATCCTCAATCCTCAATCCTCAATCCTCAATCCTCAATCCTCAATCGTCAATCTTCAAACCTCAATACTCAATCTTCAATCCCCAATCCTCAATCGTCAACCCTCAATCCTCAACCCTGAGTCCACAATCCTCAATAACCATTCTTCAATCCCTTATCCGCAATCCTCAATCCTCAATCCACAATCCTCAATCCTCAATCCTCCGTCCACAAACCTCAATCCTCAATCCTCAACCATCAATCCTCAATCCTCAATCCTCAGTCCTCAATCCTCAGACCTCAATCCTCAATCCTCAATCCTCAATCTTCTATCATCAATCATCAATCCTCAATCTTCAATCCTCAACACTCAATCCTCAAACCTCAATCGTCAACCCTCAGTAATCAACCCTCAATCCTCAATTCTCAATCCTCAATCCTCAATCCTCAATACTCATTATTCAATCCTCAATAATCAATCTCCAATCCTAGATCCTCAATCCCCAATCCTCAATCCTTAATCCTCAACCGTCAGTCCTCGTCCTCAATCCTAAACCCTCAATCCTCAATCCTCTATCTTCAATCCTCAATACTCAGTATTCAATCCTCAATCCTCAATCCTCAATCCTCAATCTTCAATCCTCAATCCTCAATCCTCAATCCTCAATCCTCATTCTTCAATCCTCAATACCCAATCCTCAATCTTCAATCCTCAATCCTCAATCCTCAATCCTCAATCCTCAATCCTCAGTCCTCAGTCCTCAAACCTCAATCCTCAATCCTCAATCCTCAATCTTCATTCTCCAATACTCAACACCCAATCCTCAATCTTCAATCCTCAATCCTCAATCCTCTATTCTCAATCCTCAATCCTCAATGATCAATCCTCAATCTTCAATCCTCAATAATCAATCTTCAATCCTCAATCCTCAATCCTCAATCCTCAATCCTCAATCCTCAATCCTCGTTCTTCAATCCTCAATACCCAATCCTCAATCTTCAATCCTCAATCCTCAATCCTCAATTCTCAACCCTCGATCCTCAGGCCTCAGACCTCAAACCTCAATTCTGAATCCTCAATCGTGCATCCTCAATCTTCAGCCCTCAGTCCTCAACAATCAGTTGTCAATCCTCAATCCCCAATAGAATATCCTCAATTCACAGATTTCAATACTCAATACTCAATCTGCAATCTTCAAATCTCTATCCACAAACATCAATTCTCATCACTCAACCCTGAACGCTCTGTCCTCAATGTTCAATCCTCAATCCTCAATTCTCAATCTTCAATCCTCAATACTGAATCTTCAATCCTCAATCCTCAATCCTCAATCCTCAATCCTCACTCCTCAATCCACAATCCTCAATCCTCAATCTTCAATCCTGAATCCTCATTCTTCAATCCTCAATACTCAATCCTCAATCTTCAATCCTCAATCCTCAATCCTCAATCCTCAATCCTCAATCCTCAATCCTCAATCCTCATTCTTCAACCCTCAATACCCAATCCTCAATCTTCAATCCTCAATCCTCAATCCTCAATTCTCAATTCTCAATCCTCAATCCTCAGTCCTCAGTCCTCAAACTTCAATCCTCAACCCTGAGCCCTCATCCTCAATCCTCAATCCTCAATACTCAATCCTCAACCTTCAATCCTCAATACTCAATCTTCAATAATCAATCCTCAATTCTCAATCCTCAATGCTCAATCCTCAATCGTCAATACTCAATCCCCAATCCTCAATCTTCAATCCTCAATCCTCAATCCTCAACCCTCAATCCTCAATCCTCAATCCTCAATCCTCAATCGTCAGTCTTCAATCCTCAATACTCAATCTTCAATCCTCAGACCTCAAACATCAATACTCAACCCTCAGTTGTCGTACTCAATTCTCAATTCTCAATCCTCAATCCTCAATACTCAACCTTCAATCGTCAATAATCAATCTCCAATCCTAGATCCTCAATCCCCAATCCTCAATCCTTAATCCTCAATATTCAATCCTCAATCCCCAGTTCTCAATCTTAAATCCTCAATGCTCAATCATCAATCCTCAATCCTCAGTCCTCAATCCTGAATCCTCAATAGAATATCCTCAATTCACAGGTCTCAATACTCAATAATCAGCCTGAAATCTTCAAATCTCTATCCACAAACATCAATTCTCATCACTCAACCCTGAACACTCTGTCCTCAATGTTAAATCCTCAATCCTCAATTCTCAATCTTCAATCCTCAATACTGAATCTTCAATCCTCAATCCTCAATCCTCAATCCTCAATCCTCAATCCTCAATCCTCATTCTTCAATCCTCAATACCCAATCCTCAATCTTCAATCCTCAATCCTCAATCCTCAATTCTCAATCCTCAATCCTCAGCCCTCAGTCCTCAAACTTCAATCCTCAACCCTGAGCCCTCATCCTCAACCCTCAATCCTCAATACTCAATCCTCAACCTTCAATCCTCAATACTCAATCTTCAATAATCAATCCTCAATTCTCAATCCTCAATGCTCAATCCTCAATCGTCAATACTCAATCCCCAATCCTCAATCTTCAATCCTCAATCCTCAATCCTCAACCCTCAATCCTCAATCCTCAATCCTCAATCCTCAATCGTCAGTCTTCAATCCTCAATACTCAATCCTCAATACTCAATCCTCAATCTTCAATCCTCAATCCTCATTACCCAATCCTCAATCTTCAATCCTCAATCCTCAATCCTCAACACTCAGTCCCCAATCCTGAATCTTCAATCCTGAGACCTCAAACATCAATACTAAACCCTCTGTCCTCGTCCTCAATCCACAACCCTCAATCCTCGATCCTCAATATTCAATCATCAATATTCAATCTTCAATCCTCAATCCTCAATCCTCAATCCTCAATACTCAATCCTCAATCCTCAATGTTCAATCCTCATTACCCAATCCTCAATCTTCAATCCTCAATCCTCAATCCTCAACACTCAGTCCCCAATCCTGAATCTTCAATCCTCAATCCTCAATCCTCAATCCTCAATCCTCAATCCTCGTTCTTCAATCCTCAATACCCAATCCTCAATCTTCAATCCTCAATCCTCAATCCTCAATTCTCAACCCTCGATCCTCAGTCCTCAGTCCTCAAACCTCAATTCTGAATCCTCAATCGTGCATCCTCAATCTTCAGACCTCAGTCCTCAGTTGTCAATCCTCAATCCCCAATAGAATATCCTCAATTCACAGATTTCAATACTCAATACTCAATCTGCAATCTTCAAATCTCTATCCACAAACATCAATTCTCATCACTCAACCCTAAACGCTCTGTCATCAATGTTCAACCCTCAATCCTCAATTCTCAATCTTCAATCTTCAATACTGAATCTTCAATCCTCAATCCTCAATCCTCAATCCTCACTCCTCAATCCACAATCCTCAATCCACAATCTTCAATCCTCAATCCTCATTCTTCAATCCTCAATACTCAATCCTCAATCTTCAATCCTCAATCCTCAATCCTCAATCCTCAATCGTCAATCCTCAATCCTCAATCCTCATTCTTCAATCCTCAATACCCAATCCCCAATCTTCAATCCTCAATCCTCAATCCTCAATTCTCAATCCTCAATCCTCAGTCCTCAGTCCTCAAACTTCAATCCTCAAACCTCAGCCCTCATCCTCAATCCTCAAACCTCAATACTCAATCCTCAACCTTCAATCCTCAATACTCAATCTTCAATAATTAATCCTCAATTCTCAACCCTCAATCCTCAATCCTCAATCCTCAATCCTCAATCGTCAGTCTTCAATCCTCAATACTCAACCTTCAATCCTCAATCCTCAATCCTCAATCCTCAATCCTCAAACCTCAATCTTCAATCCTCAATACTCAGTCTACAATCTTCAATCCTCAATCCTCAATCCTAAATCCTCATTCTTCAATCCTCAATCCTCAATCCTCAATCCTCAATCTTCAATCCTCAATACTCAATCTTCTATACTCAATCCTCAATCCTCAATCCTCAATGCTCATTCTTCAATCCTCAACACCCAATCCTCAATCTTCAGTCCTCAATCCTCAATCCTCAATCCTCAATTCTCAATCCTGAATCCTCAATCCTCAGGCCTCAAACATGAATACTAAACCCTCTGTCCTCGTCCTCAATCCACAAACCTCAACCCTCGATCCTCAACATTCAATCATCAATATTCAATCTTCAATCCTCAATCCTCAATCCTCAATACTCAATCCTCAATCCTCAATGTTCAACCCTCAATACCCAATCCTCAATCTTCAATCCTCAATCCTCAATCCTCAACACTCAGTCCCCAATCCTCAATCTTCAATCCTCAATCCTCAATCCTCAATCCTCAATCCTCAATCCTCGTTCTTCAATCCTCAATACCCAATCCTCAATCTTCAATCCTCAATCCTCAATCCTCAATTCTCAACCCTCGATCCTCAGGCCTCAGTCCTCAAACCTCAATTCTGAATCCTCAATCGTGCATCCTCAATCTTCAGCCCTCAGTCCTCAACAATCAGTTGTCAATCCTCAATCCCCAATAGAATATCCTCAATTCACAGATTTCAATACTCAATACTCAATCTGCAATCTTCAAATCTCTATCCACAAACATCAATTCTCATCACTCAACCCTGAACGCTCTGTCCTCAATGTTCAATCCTCAATCCTCAATTCTCAATCTTCAATCCTCAATACTGAATCTTCAATCCTCAATCCTCAATCCTCAATCCTCACTCCTCAATCCACAATCCTCAATCCACAATCTTCAATCCTCAATCCTCATTCTTCAATCCTCAATACTCAATCCTCAATCTTCAATCCTCAATCCTCAATCCTCAATCCTCAATCGTCAATCCTCAATCCTCAATCCTCATTCTTCAATCCTCAATACCGAATCCCCAATCTTCAATCCTCAATCCTCAATCCTCAATTCTCAATCCTCAATCTTCAGTCCTCAGTCTTCAAACTTCAATCCTCAACCCTCAGCCCTCATCCTCAATCCTCAATCCTCAATACTCAATCCTCAACCTTCAATCCTCAATACTCAATCTTCAATAATTAATCCTCAATTCTCAACCCTCAATCCTCAATCCTCAATCCTCAATCCTCAATCGTCAGTCTTCAATCCTCAATACTCAAACTTCAATCCTCAATCCTCAATCCTCAATCCTCAATCCTCAAACCTCAATCTTCAATCCTCAATACTCAGTCTACAATCTTCAATCCTCAATCCTCAATCCTAAATCCTCATTCTTCAATCCTCAATCCTCAATCCTCAATCCTTAATCCCCAATCCTCAATCTTCAATCCTCAATCCTCAATCCTCAACCCTCAATCCTCAATCCTCAATCCACAATCCTCAATCGTCAGCTTTCAATCCTCAATACTCAATCTTCAATCCTCAATCCTCAATCCTCAATCCTCAATCCTCAATCCTCAATCCTCAATCCTTAAACCTCAATCTTCAATCCTCAATACTCAGTCTACAATCTTCAATCCTCAATCCTCAATCCTAAATCCTCATTCTTCAATCCTCAATCCTCAATCCTCAATCCTCAGTCTTCAATCCTCAATACTCAATCTTCTATCCTCAATTCCCAATCCTCAATCTTCAATCCTCAATCCTCAATCCTCAATCCTCAATCCTCAATCCTCAATGATCAATCCTCAATCTTCAATCCTCAATAATCAATCTTCAATCCTCAATCCTCAATCCTCAATCCTCAATCCTCAATCCTCAATCCTCAATCCTCAATCTTCAATCATCAATACTGAATCTTCAACCCTCAATCCACAATCCTCAATCATCAATCCTCAATCGTCAGTCTTCAATCCTCAATCCTGAATCCTCAATCCTCAATCCTCAATCTTCAATCCTCAATACTCAATATTTAATACTCAATCCTCAATCCTCAATCCTCAATCCTCAATCGTCAATCTTCAAACCTCAATACTCAATCTTCAATCCCCAATCCTCAATCGTCAACCCTCAATCCTCAACCCTGAGTCCACAATCCTCAATAACCATTCTTCAATCCCTTATCCGCAATCCTCAATCCTCAATCCTCAATCCTCCGTCCACAAACCTCAATCCTCAATCCTCAACTATCAATCCTCAATCCTCAATCCTCAATCCTCAGTCCTCAATCCTCAGACCTCAATCCTCAATCCTCAATCCTCAATCTTCTATCATCAATCATCAATCCTCAATCTTCAATCCTCAACACTCAATCCTCAACCCTCAATCGTCAACCCTCAGTAATCAACCCTCAATCCTCAATTCTCAATCCTCAATCCTCAATCCTCAATACTCATTATTCAATCCTCAATAATCAATCTCCAATCCTAGATCCTCAATCCCCAATCCTCAATCCTTAATCCTCAACCGTCAGTCCTCGTCCTCAATCCTAAACCCTCAATCCTCAATCCTCTATCTTCAATCCTCAATACTCAGTATTCAATCCTCAATCCTCAATCCTCAATCCTCAATCTTCAATCCTCAATCCTCAATCCTCAATCCTCAATCCTCATTCTTCAATCCTCAATACCCAATCCTCAATCTTCAATCCTCAATCCTCAATCCTCAATCCTCAATCCTCAATCCTCAGTCCTCAGTCCTCAAACCTCAATCCTCAATCCTCAATCCTCAATCTTCATTCTTCAATACTCAACACCCAATCCTCAATCTTCAATCCTCAATCCTCAATCCTCTATTCTCAATCCTCAATCCTCAATGATCAATCCTCAATCTTCAATCCTCAATAATCAATCTTCAATCCTCAATCCTCAATCCTCAATCCTCAATCCTCAATCCTCAATCCTCAATCCTCAATCTTCAATCATCAATACTGAATCTTCAACCCTCAATCCACAATCCTCAATCATCAATCCTCAATCGTCGGTCTGCAATCCTCAATCCTGAATCCTCAATCCTCAATCCTCAATCTTCAATCCTCAATACTCAATATTTAATACTGAATCCTCAATCCTCAATCCTCAATCCTCAATCGTCAATCTTCAAACCTCAATACTCAATCTTCAATCCTCAATCCTCAATCGTCAACCCTCAATCCTCAACCCTGAGTCCACAATCCTCAATAACCATTCTTCAATCCCTTATCCGCAATCCTCAATCCTCAATCCACAATCCTCAATCCTCAATCCTCCGTCCACAAACCTCAATCCTCAATCCTCAACCATCAATCCTCAATCCTCAATCCTCAATCCTCAGTCCTCAATCCTCAGACCTCAATCCTCAATCCTCAATCCTCAATCTTCTATCATCAATCATCAATCCTCAATCTTCAATCCTCAACCCTCAATCCTCAACACTCAATCGTCAACCCTCAGTAATCAACCCTCAATCCTCAATTCTCAAACCTCAATCTTCAGTCCTCAATCCTCAATCCTCAATCCTCAATCCTCAATCCTCAGTTCTCAGTCCTCAAACCTCAATCCTCGACCCTCAGACCTCATCCTCATTCCTCAATTCTCAATCCTCAATCCTCAGACCTCAGTCCTCAAAGTTCTATCCTCAAACCTCAGCCCTCTTCGTCAATCCTCAATTCTCAATACTCAATCCTCAGCCTTCAATCCTCAATACTCAATCTTCAATCCTCAATCCTCTGTCCTGAATTCTCAATCCTCATTACTCAATCCTCAGACCTCAAACATCAATATTCAACCCTCAGTCCTCGTCCTCAATCCGCAACCCTCAATCCTCAATCCCCAATCCTCAATCTTCAATCCTCAATCCTCAGTTCTCAAAACTCAATCCTCAATCCTCAATGTTCAATCCTCAATACCCAATCCTCAATCTTCAATCCTCAATCCTCAATGCTCAATCCTCAATCCTCAATCCTCAATCCTCAGTCCTCAAACCTCAATTCTGAATCCTCAATCCTGAACCCTCAACCTTCAGCCCTCAGTCCTCAACAATCAGTTGTCAATCCTCAATCCTCAATATAATATCCTCAATTCACAGGTCTTAATACTCAATACTCAACCTGCAATCTTCAAATCTCTATCCACAAACATCAATTCTCATCACTCAACCCTCAACACTCAGTCCCCAATCCTCAATCTTCCATCCTCAATCCGCAATCCACAATTCTCAATCCTCAATCTTCAATCCTCAATCCTCAATCCTCGGTCCTCAATCCTCAATCGTCAATCTCCAATCCTGAATACTCAACCTTCAATCCTGAATCGTCAATCCTCAATCCTCAATCCTCAATCCTCATTCTTCAATCCTCAATACCCAATCCACAATTTTCAATCCTCAATCCTCAATCCTCAATTCTCAACCCTCAATCCTCAGTCCTCAGTCCTCAAACTTCAATTCTGAATCCTCAACCCTGCATCCTCAATCTTCAGCCCACAGTCCTGAGCAATCTGTTGTCAATCCACAATCCCCAATAGAATATCCTCAATTCACAGTTTTCAATACTCAATACTCAATCTGCAATCTTCAAACCTCTATCCACAAACATCAATTCTCATCACTCAACCCTGAACGCTCTGTCCTCAATGTTCAATCCTCAATCCTCAATTCTCAATCTTCAATCCTCAATACTGAATCTTCAATCCTCAATCCTCAATCCTCAATCCTCACTCCTCAATCCACAATCCTGAATCCACAATCTTCAATCCTCAATCCTCATTCTTCAATCCTCAATACTCAATCCTCAATCTTCAATCCTCAATCCTCAACCCTCAATCCTCAATCGTCAATCCTCAATCCTCAATCCTCATTCTTCAATCCTCAATACCCAATCCCCAATCTTCAATCCTCAATCCTCAATCCTCAATTCTCAATCCTCAATCCTCAGTCCTCAGTCCTCAAACTTCAATCCTCAACCCTCAGCCCTCATCCTCAATCCTCAATCCTCAATACTCAATCCTCAACCTTCAATCCTCAATACTCAATCTTCAATAATCAATCCTCAATTCTCAACCCTCAATCCTCAATCCTCAATCCTCAATCCTCAATCGTCAGTCTTCAATCCTCAATACTCAACCTTCAATCCTCAATCCTCAATCCTCAATCCTCAATCCTCAATCCTCAATCCTCAAACCTCAATCTTCAATCCTCAATACTCAGTCTACAATCTTCAATCCTCAATCCTCAATCCTAAATCCTCATTCTTCAATCCTCAATCCTCAATCCTCAATCCTCAATCTTCAATCCTCAATACTCAATCTTCTATACTCAATCCTCAGTCCTCAATCCTCAATCCTCATTCTTCAATCCTCAACACCCAATCCTCAATCTTCAGTCCTCAATCCTCAATCCTCAATCCTCAGGCCTCAAACATGAATACTAAACCCTCTGTCCTCGTCCTCAATCCACAACCCTCAATCCTCGATCCTCAATATTCAATCATCAATATTCAATCTTCAATCCTCAATCCTCAATCCTCAATCCTCAATACTCAATCCTCAATCCTCAATGTTCAATCCTCAATACCCAATCCTCAATCTTCAATCCTCAATCCTCAATCCTCAACACTCAGTCCCCAATCCTGAATCTTCAATCCTCAATCCTCAATCCTCAATCCTCAATCCTCAATCCTCGTTCTTCAATCCTCAATACCCAATCCTCAATCTTCAATCCTCAATCCTCAATCCTCAATTCTCAACCCTCGATCCTCAGTCCTCAGTCCTCAAACCTCAATTCTGAATCCTCAATCGTGCATCCTCAATCTTCAGACCTCAGTCCTCAACAATCAGTTGTCAATCCTCAATCCCCAATAGAATATCCTCAATTCACAGATTTCAATACTCAATACTCAATCTGCAATCTTCAAATCTCTATCCACAAACATCAATTCTCATCACTCAACCCTGAACGCTCTGTCATCAATGTTCAACCCTCAATCCTCAATTCTCAATCTTCAATCTTCAATACTGAATCTTCAATCCTCAATCCTCAATCCTCAATCCTCACTCCTCAGTCCACAATCCTCAATCCACAATCTTCAATCCTCAATCCTCATTCTTCAATCCTCAATACTCAATCCTCAATCTTCAATCCACAATCCTCAATCCTCAATCCTCAATCGTCAATCCTCAATCCTCAATCCTCATTCTTCAATCCTCAATACCCAATCCCCAATCTTCAATCCTCAATCCTCAATCCTCAGTCCTCAGTCCTCAAACTTCAATCCTCAAACCTCAGCCCTCATCCTCAATCCTCAAACCTCAATACTCAATCCTCAACCTTCAATCCTCAATACTCAATCTTCAATAATTAATCCTCAATTCTCAATCCTCAATCCTCAATCCTCAACACTCAGTCCCCAATCCTCAATCTTCAATCCTCAATCCTCAATCCTCAATCCTCAATCCTCAATCCTCGTTCTTCAATCCTCAATACCCAATCCTCAATCTTCAATCCTCAATCCTCAATCCTCAATTCTCAACCCTCGATCCTCAGGCCTCAGTCCTCAAACCTCAATTCTGAATCCTCAATCGTGCATCCTCAATCTTCAGCCCTCAGTCCTCAACAATCAGTTGTCAATCCTCAATCCCCAGTAGAATATCCTCAATTCACAGATTTCAATACTCAATACTCAATCTGCAATCTTCAAATCTCTATCCACAAACATCAATTCTCATCACTCAACCCTGAACGCTCTGTCCTCAATGTTCAATCCTCAATCCTCAATTCTCAATCTTCAATCCTCAATACTGAATCTTCAATCCTCAATCCTCAATCCTCAATCCTCACTCCTCAATCCACAATCCTCAATCCACAATCTTCAATCCTCAATCCTCATTCTTCAATCCTCAATACTCAATCCTCAATCTTCAATCCTCAATCCTCAAACCTCAATCCTCAATCGTCAATCCTCAATCCTCAATCCTCATTCTTCAATCCTCAATACCGAATCCCCAATCTTCAATCCTCAATCCTCAATCCTCAATTCTCAATCCTCAATCCTCAGTCCTCAGTCTTCAAACTTCAATCCTCAACCCTCAGCCCTCATCCTCAATCCTCAATCCTCAATACTCAATCCTCAACCTTCAATCCTCAATACTGAATCTTCAATAATTAATCCTCAATTCTCAACCCTCAATCCTCAATCCTCAATCCTCAATCCTCAATCGTCAGTCTTCAATCCTCAATACTCAAACTTCAATCCTCAATCCTCAATCCTCAATCCTCAATCCTCAAACCTCAATCTTCAATCCTCAATACTCAGTCTACAATCTTCAATCCTCAATCCTCAATCCTAAATCCTCATTCTTCAATCCTCAATCCTCAATCCTCAATCCTCAATCTTCAATCCTCAATACTCAATCTTCTATCCTCAATACCCAATCCTCAATCTTCAATCCTCAATCCTCAATCCTCAATTCTCAATCCTCAATCCTCAATGATCAATCCTCAATCTTCAATCCTCAATAATCAATCTTCAATCCTCAATCCTCAATCCTCAATCCTCAATCCTCAATCCTCAATCCTCAATCCTCAATCCTCAATCGTCAATCTTCAAACCTCAATACTCAATCTTCAATCCCCAATCCTCAATCGTCAACCCTCAATCCTCAACCCTGAGTCCACAATCCTCAATAACCATTCTTCAATCCCTTATCCGCAATCCTCAATCCTCAATCCACAATCCTCAATCCTCAATCCTCCGTCCACAAACCTCAATCCTCAATCCTCAACCATCAATCCTCAATCCTCAATCCTCAGTCCTCAATCCTCAGACCTCAATCCTCAATCCTCAATCCTCAATCTTCTATCATCAATCATCAATCCTCAATCTTCAATCCTCAACACTCAATCCTCAAACCTCAATCGTCAACCCTCAGTAATCAACCCTCAATCCTCAATTCTCAATCCTCAATCCTCAATCCTCAATACTCATTATTCAATCCTCAATAATCAATCTCCAATCCTAGATCCTCAATCCCCAATCCTCAATCCTTAATCCTCAACCGTCAGTCCTCGTCCTCAATCCTAAACCCTCAATCCTCAATCCTCTATCTTCAATCCTCAATACTCAGTATTCAATCCTCAATCCTCAATCCTCAATCCTCAATCTTCAATCCTCAATCCTCAATCCTCAATCCTCAATCCTCATTCTTCAATCCTCAATACCCAATCCTCAATCTTCAATCCTCAATCCTCAATCCTCAATCCTCAATCCTCAATCCTCAGTCCTCAGTCCTCAAACCTCAATCCTCAATCCTCAATCCTCAATCTTCATTCTCCAATACTCAACACCCAATCCTCAATCTTCAATCCTCAATCCTCAATCCTCTATTCTCAATCCTCAATCCTCAATGATCAATCCTCAATCTTCAATCCTCAATAATCAATCTTCAATCCTCAATCCTCAATCCTCAATCCTCAATCCTCAATCCTCAATCCTCGTTCTTCAATCCTCAATACCCAATCCTCAATCTTCAATCCTCAATCCTCAATCCTCAATTCTCAACCCTCGATCCTCAGGCCTCAGACCTCAAACCTCAATTCTGAATCCTCAATCGTGCATCCTCAATCTTCAGCCCTCAGTCCTCAACAATCAGTTGTCAATCCTCAATCCCCAATAGAATATCCTCAATTCACAGATTTCAATACTCAATACTCAATCTGCAATCTTCAAATCTCTATCCACAAACATCAATTCTCATCACTCAACCCTGAACGCTCTGTCCTCAATGTTCAATCCTCAATCCTCAATTCTCAATCTTCAATCCTCAATACTGAATCTTCAATCCTCAATCCTCAATCCTCAATCCTCAATCCTCACTCCTCAATCCACAATCCTCAATCCTCAATCTTCAATCCTGAATCCTCATTCTTCAATCCTCAATACTCAATCCTCAATCTTCAATCCTCAATCCTCAATCCTCAATCCTCAATCCTCAATCCTCAATCCTCAATCCTCATTCTTCAACCCTCAATACCCAATCCTCAATCTTCAATCCTCAATCCTCAATCCTCAATTCTCAATCCTCAATCCTCAGTCCTCAGTCCTCAAACTTCAATCCTCAACCCTGAGCCCTCATCCTCAATCCTCAATCCTCAATACTCAATCCTCAACCTTCAATCCTCAATACTCAATCTTCAATAATCAATCCTCAATTCTCAATCCTCAATGCTCAATCCTCAATCGTCAATACTCAATCCCCAATCCTCAATCTTCAATCCTCAATCCTCAATCCTCAACCCTCAATCCTCAATCCTCAATCCTCAATCCTCAATCGTCAGTCTTCAATCCTCAATACTCAATCTTCAATCCTCAGACCTCAAACATCAATACTCAACCCTCAGTTGTCGTACTCAATTCTCAATTCTCAATCCTCAATCCTCAATACTCAACCTTCAATCGTCAATAATCAATCTCCAATCCTAGATCCTCAATCCCCAATCCTCAATCCTTAATCCTCAATATTCAATCGTCAATCCCCAGTTCTCAATCTTAAATCCTCAATGCTCAATCATCAATCCTCAATCCTCAGTCCTCAATCCTGAATCCTCAATAGAATATCCTCAATTCACAGGTCTCAATACTCAATAATCAGCCTGAAATCTTCAAATCTCTATCCACAAACATCAATTCTCATCACTCAACCCTGAACACTCTGTCCTCAATGTTAAATCCTCAATCCTCAATTCTCAATCTTCAATCCTCAATACTGAATCTTCAATCCTCAATCCTCAATCCTCAATCCTCAATCCTCAATCCTCAATCCTCATTCTTCAATCCTCAATACCCAATCCTCAATCTTCAATCCTCAATCCTCAATCCTCAATTCTCAATCCTCAATCCTCAGCCCTCAGTCCTCAAACTTCAATCCTCAACCCTGAGCCCTCATCCTCAACCCTCAATCCTCAATACTCAATCCTCAACCTTCAATCCTCAATACTCAATCTTCAATAATCAATCCTCAATTCTCAATCCTCAATGCTCAATCCTCAATCGTCAATACTCAATCCCCAATCCTCAATCTTCAATCCTCAATCCTCAATCCTCAACCCTCAATCCTCAATCCTCAATCCTCAATCCTCAATCGTCAGTCTTCAATCCTCAATACTCAATCCTCAATACTCAATCCTCAATCTTCAATCCTCAATCCTCATTACCCAATCCTCAATCTTCAATCCTCAATCCTCAATCCTCAACACTCAGTCCCCAATCCTGAATCTTCAATCCTGAGACCTCAAACATCAATACTAAACCCTCTGTCCTCGTCCTCAATCCACAACCCTCAATCCTCGATCCTCAATATTCAATCATCAATATTCAATCTTCAATCTTCAATCCTCAATCCTCAATCCTCAATACTCAATCCTCAATCCTCAATGTTCAACCCTCAATACCCAATCCTCAATCTTCAATCCTCAATCCTCAATCCTCAACACTCAGTCCCCAATCCTCAATCTTCAATCCTCAATCCTCAATCCTCAATCCTCAATCCTCAATCCTCGTTCTTCAATCCTCAATACCCAATCCTCAATCTTCAATCCTCAATCCTCAATCCTCAATTCTCAACCCTCGATCCTCAGGCCTCAGTCCTCAAACCTCAATTCTGAATCCTCAATCGTGCATCCTCAATCTTCAGCCCTCAGTCCTCAACAATCAGTTGTCAATCCTCAATCCCCAATAGAATATCCTCAATTCACAGATTTCAATACTCAATACTCAATCTGCAATCTTCAAATCTCTATCCACAAACATCAATTCTCATCACTCAACCCTGAACGCTCTGTCCTCAATGTTCAATCCTCAATCCTCAATTCTCAATCTTCAATCCTCAATACTGGATCTTCAATCCTCAATCCTCAATCCTCAATCCTCACTCCTCAATCCACAATCCTCAATCCACAATCTTCAATCCTCAATCCTCATTCTTCAATCCTCAATACTCAATCCTCAATCTTCAATCCTCAATCCTCAATCCTCAATCCTCAATCGTCAATCCTCAATCCTCAATCCTCATTCTTCAATCCTCAATACCGAATCCCCAATCTTCAATCCTCAATCCTCAATCCTCAATTCTCAATCCTCAATCTTCAGTCCTCAGTCTTCAAACTTCAATCCTCAACCCTCAGCCCTCATCCTCAATCCTCAATCCTCAATACTCAATCCTCAACCTTCAATCCTCAATACTCAATCTTCAATAATTAATCCTCAATTCTCAACCCTCAATCCTCAATCCTCAATCCTCAATCCTCAATCGTCAGTCTTCAATCCTCAATACTCAAACTTCAATCCTCAATCCTCAATCCTCAATCCTCAATCCTCAAACCTCAATCTTCAATCCTCAATACTCAGTCTACAATCTTCAATCCTCAATCCTCAATCCTAAATCCTCATTCTTCAATCCTCAATCCTCAATCCTCAATCCTTAATCCCCAATCCTCAATCTTCAATCCTCAATCCTCAATCCTCAACCCTCAATCCTCAATCCTCAATCCACAATCCTCAATCGTCAGCTTTCAATCCTCAATACTCAATCTTCAATCCTCAATCCTCAATCCTCAATCCTCAATCCTCAATCCTCAATCCTCAATCCTTAAACCTCAATCTTCAATCCTCAATACTCAGTCTACAATCTTCAATCCTCAATCCTCAATCCTAAATCCTCATTCTTCAATCCTCAATCCTCAATCCTCAATCCTCAATCTTCAATCCTCAATACTCAATCTTCTATCCTCAATTCCCAATCCTCAATCTTCAATCCTCAATCCTCAATCCTCAATTCTCAATCCTCAATCCTCAATGATCAATCCTCAATCTTCAATCCTCAATAATCAATCTTCAATCCTCAATCCTCAATCCTCAATCCTCAATCCTCAATCCTCAATCCTCAATCCTCAATCTTCAATCATCAATACTGAATCTTCAACCCTCAATCCACAATCCTCAATCATCAATCCTCAATCGTCAGTCTTCAATCCTCAATCCTGAATCCTCAATCCTCAATCCTCAATCTTCAATCCTCAATACTCAATATTTAATACTCAATCCTCAATCCTCAATCCTCAATCCTCAATCGTCAATCTTCAAACCTCAATACTCAATCTTCAATCCCCAATCCTCAATCGTCAACCCTCAATCCTCAACCCTGAGTCCACAATCCTCAATAACCATTCTTCAATCCCTTATCCGCAATCCTCAATCCTCAATCCTCAATCCTCCGTCCACAAACCTCAATCCTCAATCCTCAACTATCAATCCTCAATCCTCAATCCTCAATCCTCAGTCCTCAATCCTCAGACCTCAATCCTCAATCCTCAATCCTCAATCTTCTATCATCAATCATCAATCCTCAATCTTCAATCCTCAACACTCAATCCTCAACCCTCAATCGTCAACCCTCAGTAATCAACCCTCAATCCTCAATTCTCAATCCTCAATCCTCAATCCTCAATACTCATTATTCAATCCTCAATAATCAATCTCCAATCCTAGATCCTCAATCCCCAATCCTCAATCCTTAATCCTCAACCGTCAGTCCTCGTCCTCAATCCTAAACCCTCAATCCTCAATCCTCTATCTTCAATCCTCAATACTCAGTATTCAATCCTCAATCCTCAATCCTCAATCCTCAATCTTCAATCCCCAATCCTCAATCCTCAATCCTCAATCCTCATTCTTCAATCCTCAATACCCAATCCTCAATCTTCAATCCTCAATCCTCAATCCTCAATCCTCAATCCTCAATCCTCAGTCCTCAGTCCTCAAACCTCAATCCTCAATCCTCAATCCTCAATCTTCATTCTTCAATACTCAACACCCAATCCTCAATCTTCAATCCTCAATCCTCAATCCTCTATTCTCAATCCTCAATCCTCAATGATCAATCCTCAATCTTCAATCCTCAATAATCAATCTTCAATCCTCAATCCTCAATCCTCAATCCTCAATCCTCAATCCTCAATCCTCAATCCTCAATCTTCAATCATCAATACTGAATCTTCAACCCTCAATCCACAATCCTCAATCATCAATCCTCAATCGTCGGTCTGCAATCCTCAATCCTGAATCCTCAATCCTCAATCCTCAATCTTCAATCCTCAATACTCAATATTTAATACTCAATCCTCAATCCTCAATCCTCAATCCTCAATCGTCAATCTTCAAACCTCAATACTCAATCTTCAATCCTCAATCCTCAATCGTCAACCCTCAATCCTCAACCCTGAGTCCACAATCCTCAATAACCATTCTTCAATCCCTTATCCGCAATCCTCAATCCTCAATCCACAATCCTCAATCCTCAATCCTCCGTCCACAAACCTCAATCCTCAATCCTCAACCATCAATCCTCAATCCTCAATCCTCAATCCTCAGTCCTCAATCCTCAGACCTCAATCCTCAATCCTCAATCCTCAATCTTCTATCATCAATCATCAATCCTCAATCTTCAATCCTCAACCCTCAATCCTCAACACTCAATCGTCAACCCTCAGTAATCAACCCTCAATCCTCAATTCTCAAACCTCAATCTTCAGTCCTCAATCCTCAATCCTCAATCCTCAATCCTCAATCCTCAGTTCTCAGTCCTCAAACCTCAATCCTCGACCCTCAGACCTCATCCTCATTCCTCAATTCTCAATCCTCAATCCTCAGACCTCAGTCCTCAAAGTTCTATCCTCAAACCACAGCCCTCTTCGTCAATCCTCAATTCTCAATACTCAATCCTCAGCCTTCAATCCTCAATACTCAATCTTCAATCCTCAATCCTCTGTCCTGAATTCTCAATCCTCATTACTCAATCCTCAGACCTCAAACATCAATATTCAACCCTCAGTCCTCGTCCTCAATCCGCAACCCTCAATCCTCAATCCCCAATCCTCAATCTTCAATCCTCAATCCTCAGTTCTCAAAACTCAATCCTCAATCCTCAATGTTCAATCCTCAATACCCAATCCTCAATCTTCAATCCTCAATCCTCAATGCTCAATCCTCAATCCTCAATCCTCAATCCTCAGTCCTCAAACCTCAATTCTGAATCCTCAATCCTGAATCCTCAACCTTCAGCCCTCAGTCCTCAACAATCAGTTGTCAATCCTCAATCCTCAATATAATATCCTCAATTCACAGGTCTTAATACTCAATACTCAACCTGCAATCTTCAAATCTCTATCCACAAACATCAATTCTCATCACTCAACCCTCAACACTCAGTCCCCAATCCTCAATCTTCCATCCTCAATCCGCAATCCACAATTCTCAATCCTCAATCTTCAATCCTCAATCCTCAATCCTCGGTCATCAATCCTCAATCGTCAATCTCCAATCCTGAATACTCAACCTTCAATCCTGAATCGTCAATCCTCAATCCTCAATCCTCAATCCTCATTCTTCAATCCTCAATACCCAATCCACAATTTTCAATCCTCAATCCTCAATCCTCAATTCTCAACCCTCAATCCTCAGTCCTCAGTCCTCAAACTTCAATTCTGAATCCTCAACCCTGCATCCTCAATCTTCAGCCCACAGTCCTGAGCAATCTGTTGTCAATCCACAATCCCCAATAGAATATCCTCAATTCACAGTTTTCAATACTCAATACTCAATCTGCAATCTTCAAACCTCTATCCACAAACATCAATTCTCATCACTCAACCCTGAACGCTCTGTCCTCAATGTTCAATCCTCAATCCTCAATTCTCAATCTTCAATCCTCAATACTGAATCTTCAATCCTCAATCCTCAATCCTCAATCCTCACTCCTCAATCCACAATCCTCAATCCTCAATCTTCAATCCTCAATCCTCATTCTTCAATCCTCAATACTCAATCCTCAATCTTCAATCCTCAATCCTCAATCCTCAATCCTCAATCCTCAATCCTCAATCCTCAATCCTCATTCTTCAATCCTCAATACCCAATCCTCAATCTTCAATCCTCAACACTCAATCCTCAATTCTCAATCCTCAACCCTCAGTCCTCAGTCCTCAAACTTCAATCCTCAACCCTCAGCCCTCATCCTCAATCCTCAATCCTCAATACTCAATCCTCAACCTTCAATCCTCAATACACAATCTTCAATAATCAATCCTCAATTCTCAATCCTCAATGCTCAATCCTCAATCGTCAATACTCAATCCCCAATCCTCAATCTTCAATCCTCAATCCTCAATCCTCAACCCTCAATCCTCAATCCTCAATCCTCAATCCTCAAACGTCAGTCTTCAATCCTCAATACTCAATCTTCAATCCTCAATCCTCAATCCTCAATCCTCAATCCTCAAACCTCAGTCTTCAATCCTCAATACTCAGTCTACAATCTTCAATCCTCAATCCTCATTCCTAAATCCTCATTCTTCAATCCTCAATACCCAATCCTCAATCTTCAATCCTCAATCCTCAATCCGCAATTCTCAATCCTCAATCCTCAATCCTCAGACCACAAACATCAATATTCAACCCTCAGTCCTCGTCCTCAATCCACAAACCTCAATCCTCAATACTCAATCTTCAATCATCAATACTCAATCGTCAATCCTCAATCTTCAATGCTCAATCCTCAATCCTCAATCCTCAATCTTCAATCCTCAATACTCAATCTTCTATCCTCAATCCTCAATCCTCAATCCTCAATCCTCATTCTTCAATCCTCAACACCCAATCCTCAATCTTCAGTCCTCAATCCTCAATCCTCAATCCTCAATTCTCAATCCTGAATCCTCAATCCTGAGACCTCAAACATCAATACTAAACCCTCTGTCCTCGTCCTCAATCCACAACCCTCAATCCTCGATCCTCAATATTCAATCATCAATATTCAATCTTCAATCCTCAATCCTCAATCCTCAATCCTCAATACTCAATCCTCAATCCTCAATGTTCAATCCTCAATCTTCAATCCTCAATCCTCAATCCTCAACACTCAGTCCCCAATCCTCAATCTTCAATCCTAAATCCTCAATCCTCAATCCTCAATCCTCAATCCTCGTTCTTCAATCCTCAATACCCAATCCTCAATCTTCAATCCTCAATCCTCAATCCTCAATTCTCAACCCTCGATCCTCAGTTCTCAGTCCTCAAACCTCAATTCTGAATCCTCAATCGTGCATCCTCAATCTTCAGCCCTCAGTCCTCAACAATCAGTTGTCAATCCTCAATCCCCAATAGAATATCCTCAATTCAAAGATTTCAATACTCAATACTCAATCTGCAATCTTCAAATCTCTATCCACAAACATCAATTCTCATCACTCAACCCTGAACGCTCTGTCCTCAATGTTCAATCCTCAATCCTCAATTCTCAATCTTCAATCCTCAATACTGAATCTTCAATCCTCAATCCTCAATCCTCAATCCTCACTCCTCAATCCACAATCCTGAATCCACAATCTTCAATCCTCAATCCTCATTCTTCAATCCTCAATACTCAATCCTCAATCTTCAATCCTCAATCCTCAACCCTCAATCCTCAATCGTCAATCCTCAATCCTCAATCCTCATTCTTCAATCCTCAATACCCAATCCCCAATCTTCAATCCTCAATCCTCAATCCTCAATTCTCAATCCTCAATCCTCAGTCCTCAGTCCTCAAACTTCAATCCTCAACCCTCAGCCCTCATCCTCAATCCTCAATCCTCAATACTCAATCCTCAACCTTCAATCCTCAATACTCAATCTTCAATAATCAATCCTCAATTCTCAACCCTCAATCCTCAATCCTCAATCCTCAATCCTCAATCGTCAGTCTTCAATCCTCAATACTCAACCTTCAATCCTCAATCCTCAATCCTCAATCCTCAATCCTCAATCCTCAATCCTCAAACCTCAATCTTCAATCCTCAATACTCAGTCTACAATCTTCAATCCTCAATCCTCAATCCTAAATCCTCATTCTTCAATCCTCAATCCTCAATCCTCAATCCTCAATCTTCAATCCTCAATACTCAATATTCTATACTCAATCCTCAGTCCTCAATCCTCAATCCTCATTCTTCAATCCTCAACACCCAATCCTCAATCTTCAGTCCTCAATCCTCAATCCTCAATCCTCAATCCTCAATCCTCAATCGTCAGTCTTCAATCCTCAATACTCAACCTTCAATCCTCAATCCTCAATCTTCAATCCTCAATCCTCAATCCTCAATCCTCAATCCTCAATCCTCGTTCTTCAATCCTCAATACCCAATCCTCAATCTTCAATCCTCAATCCTCAATCCTCAATTCTCAACCCTCGATCCTCAGGCCTCAGTCCTCAAACCTCAATTCTGAATCCTCAATCGTGCATCCTCAATCTTCAGCCCTCAGTCCTCAACAATCAGTGGTCAATCCTCAATCCCCAATAGAATATCCTCAATTCACAGATTTCAATACTCAATACTCAATCTGCAATCTTCAAATCTCTATCCACAAACATCAATTCTCATCACTCAACCCTGAACGCTCTGTCCTCTATGTTCAATCCTCAATCCTCAATTCTCAATCTTCAATCCTCAATACTGAATCTTCAATCCTCAATCCTCGATCCTCAATCCTCAATCCTCACTCCTCAATCCACAATGCACAGTCCTCAATCTTCAATCCTCAATCCTCATTCTTCAATCCTCAATACTCAATCCTCAATCTTCAATCCTCAATCCTCAATCCTCAATCCTCAATCCTCAATCTTCAATCCTCAATCCTCATTCTTCAATCCTCAATACCCAATCCTCAATCTTCAATCCTCAATCCTCAATCCTCAATTCTCAATCCTCAATCCTCAGTCCTCAGTCCTCAAACTTCAATCCTCAACCCTGAGCCCTCATCCTCAATCCTCAATCCTCAATACTCAATCCTCAACCTTCAATCCTCAATACTCAATCTTCAATAATCAAACCTCAATTCTCAATCCTCAATGCTCAATCCTCAATCGTCAATACTCAATCCCCAATCCTCAATCTTCAATCCTCAATCCTCAATGCTCAACCCTCAATCCTCAATCCTCAATCCTCAATCCTCAATCGTCAGTCTTCAATCCTCAATACTCAATCTTCAATCCTCTATCCTCAATCCTCAATCCTCAATCCTCAATCCACAATCCTCAAACCTCAATCTTCAATTCTCAATACTCAGTCTACAATCTTCAATCCTCAATCCTCAATCCTAAATCCTCATTCCTCAATCCTCAATACTCAATCTTCTATACTCAATCCTCAATCCTCAATCCTCAATCGTCAGTCTTCAATCCTCAATACTCAACCTTCAATCCTCAATCCTCAATCCTCAATCCTCAATCCTCAATCCTCAATCCTCAAACCTCAATCTTCAATCCTCAATACTCAGTCTACAATCTTCAATCCTCAATCCTCAATCCTCAATCCTCAATCTTCAATCCTCAATACTCAATCTTCTATACTCAATCCTCAATCCTCAATCCTCAATGCTCATTCTTCAATCCTCAACACCCAATCCTCAATCTTCAGTCCTCAATCCTCAATCCTCAATCCTCAATTCTCAATCCTGAATCCTCAATCCTCAGGCCTCAAACATGAATACTAAACCCTCTGTCCTCGTCCTCAATCCACAAACCTCAACCCTCGATCCTCAACATTCAATCATCAATATTCAATCTTCAATCCTCAATCCTCAATCCTCAATACTCAATCCTCAATCCTCAATGTTCAACCCTCAAGACCCAATCCTCAATCTTCAATCCTCAATCCTCAATCCTCAACACTCAGTCCCCAATCCTCAATCTTCAATCCTCAATCCTCAATCCTCAATCCTCAATCCTCAATCCTCGTTCTTCAATCCTCAATAACCAATCCTCAATCTTCAATCCTCAATCCTCAATCCTCAATTCTCAACCCTCGATCCTCAGGCCTCAGTCCTCAAACCTCAATTCTGAATCCTCAATCGTGCATCCTCAATCTTCAGCCCTCAGTCCTCAACAATCAGTTGTCAATCCTCAATCCCCAATAGAATATCCTCAATTCACAGATTTCAATACTCAATACTCAATCTGCAATCTTCAAATCTCTATCCACAAACATCAATTCTCATCACTCAACCCTGAACGCTCTGTCCTCAATGTTCAATCCTCAATCCTCAATTCTCAATCTTCAATCCTCAATACTGAATCTTCAATCCTCAATCCTCAATCCTCAATCCTCACTCCTCAATCCACAATCCTCAATCCACAATCTTCAATCCTCAATCCTCATTCTTCAATCCTCAATACTCAATCCTCAATCTTCAATCCTCAATCCTCAATCCTCAATCCTCAATCGTCAATCCTCAATCCTCAATCCTCATTCTTCAATCCTCAATACCGAATCCCCAATCTTCAATCCTCAATCCTCAATCCTCAATACTCAATCTTCAATAATCAATCCTCAATTCTCAACCCTCAATCCTCAATCCTCAATCCTCAATCCTCAATCGTCAGTCTTCAATCCTCAATACTCAACCTTCAATCCTCAATCCTCAATCCTCAATCCTCAATCCTCAATCCTCAATCCTCAAACCTCAATCTTCAATCCTCAATACTCAGTCTACAATCTTCAATCCTCAATCCTCAATCCTAAATCCTCATTCTTCAATCCTCAATCCTCAATCCTCAATCCTCAATCTTCAATCCTCAATACTCAATCTTCTATACTCAATCCTCAGTCCTCAATCCTCAATCCTCATTCTTCAATCCTCAACACCCAATCCTCAATCTTCAGTCCTCAATCCTCAATCCTCAATCCTCAATCCTCAATCCTCAATCGTCAGTCTTCAATCCTCAATACTCAACCTTCAATCCTCAATCCTCAATCTTCAATCCTCAATCCTCAATCCTCAATCCTCAATCCTCAATCCTCGTTCTTCAATCCTCAATACCCAATCATCAATCTTCAATCCTCAATCCTCAATCCTCAATTCTCAACCCTCGATCCTCAGGCCTCAGTCCTCAAACCTCAATTCTGAATCCTCAATCGTGCATCCTCAATCTTCAGCCCTCAGTCCTCAACAATCAGTGGTCAATCCTCAATCCCCAATAGAATATCCTCAATTCACAGATTTCAATACTCAATACTCAATCTGCAATCTTCAAATCTCTATCCACAAACATCAATTCTCATCACTCAACCCTGAACGCTCTGTCCTCAATGTTCAATCCTCAATCCTCAATTCTCAATCTTCAATCCTCAATACTGAATCTTCAATCCTCAATCCTCGATCCTCAATCCTCAATCCTCACTCCTCAATCCACAATGCACAGTCCTCAATCTTCAATCCTCAATCCTCATTCTTCAATCCTCAATACTCAATCCTCAATCTTCAATCCTCAATCCTCAATCCTCAATCCTCAATCCTCAATCTTCAATCCTCAATCCTCATTCTTCAATCCTCAATACCCAATCCTCAATCTTCAATCCTCAATCCTCAATCCTCAATTCTCAATCCTCAATCCTCAGTCCTCAGTCCTCAAACTTCAATCCTCAACCCTGAGCCCTCATCCTCAATCCTCAATCCTCAATACTCAATCCTCAACCTTCAATCCTCAATACTCAATCTTCAATAATCAAACCTCAATTCTCAATCCTCAATGCTCAATCCTCAATCGTCAATACTCAATCCCCAATCCTCAATCTTCAATCCTCAATCCTCAATCCTCAACCCTCAATCCTCAATCCTCAATCCTCAATCCTCAATCGTCAGTCTTCAATCCTCAATACTCAATCTTCAATCCTCTATCCTCAATCCTCAATCCTCAATCCTCAATCCACAATCCTCAAACCTCAATCTTCAATTCTCAATACTCAGTCTACAATCTTCAATCCTCAATCCTCAATCCTAAATCCTCATTCTTCAATCCTCAATACTCAATCTTCTATACTCAATCCTCAATCCTCAATCCTCAATCGTCAGTCTTCAATCCTCAATACTCAACCTTCAATCCTCAATCCTCAATCCTCAATCCTCAATCCTCAATCCTCAATCCTCAAACCTCAATCTTCAATCCTCAATACTCAGTCTACAATCTTCAATCCTCAATCCTCAATCCTCAATCCTCAATCCTCAAACCTCAACCTTCAATCCTCAATACTCAGTCTACAATCTTCAATCCTCAATCCTCAACCCTAAATCCTCATTCTTCAATCCTCAAAACCCAATCCTCAATCTTCAATCCTCATCCTTCAATCATCAATTCCCAATCCTCAATCTTCAATCCTCAATCCTCAATCCTCAATTCTTAATCCTCAATCCTTAGTCCTCAGTCCTCAAACCTCAATCCTCAACCCTCAGCCCTCATCCTCAATCCTCAATCCTCAATCCTCAATCCTCAATCCTCAATCTTTAATCCTCAATACTCAATCTTCAATAATCAATCCTCAATCCTCAATACTCAATCCTCAATCCTCAATCTTCAATCCTCAATCTTTAACCCTCAATCCTCAACCCTCAATCCTAAATCCTCAATCCTCAACCTTCAAACCTCAATACTCAACTTCAATCCTCAATCCTCAATCCTCAATCCTCAATCCTCAACACTCAATCTTCAATCCTCAATACTCAATCTTCAATCCTCAATCCTCAAACCTCAATCCTCAATCGTCATCCTTCAATCCTCAACACCCAATCCTCAATCTTCAAAACTCAATCCTCAGTCCTCAATTCTCAATCCTCAAGCCTCAATCTTCAGACCTCAAACATCAATACTCAACCCTCAGTCCTCGTACTCATTTCTCAATCCTCAATCCTCAATCCTCAATACTCAATCTTCAATCCTCAATAATCAATCTCCAATCCTAGATCCTCAATCCCCAATCCTCAATCCTTAATCCTCAATCTTCAATCCTCAATCCCCAGTCCTCAATCTTCAATCCTCAATGCTCAATCATCAATCCTCAATCCTCAGTCCTCAATCCTGAATCCTCAATCCTCAAACCTCAATCCTCAACCGTCAGTCCTCATTCTTCAATCCTCAATACCCAATCCTCAATCCTCAATCGTCAATCTTCAAACCTCAATACTCAATCTTCAATCCTCAATCCTCAATCGTCAACCCTCAATCCTCAACCCTGAGTCCACAATCCTCAATAACCATTCTTCAATCCCTTATCCGCAATCCTCAATCCTCAATCCACAATCCTCAATCCTCAATCCTCCGTCCACAAACCTCAATCCTCAATCCTCAACCATCAATCCTCAATCCTCAATCCTCAATCCTCAGTCCTCAATCCTCAGACCTCAATCCTCAATCCTCAATCCTCAATCTTCTATCATCAATCATCAATCCTCAATCTTCAATCCTCAACCCTCAATCCTCAACCCTCAATCGTCAACCCTCAGTAATCAACCCTCAATCCTCAATTCTCAAACCTCAATCTTCAGTCCTCAATCCTCAATCCTCAATCCTCAATCCTCAATCCTCAGTTCTCAGTCCTCAAACCTCAATCCTCGACCCTCAGACCTCATCCTCATTCCTCAATTCTCAATCCTCAATCCTCAGACCTCAGTCCTCAAAGTTCTATCCTCAAACCTCAGCCCTCTTCGTCAATCCTCAATTCTCAATACTCAATCCTCAGCCTTCAATCCTCAATACTCAATCTTCAATCCTCAATCCTCTGTCCTGAATTCTCAATCCTCATTACTCAATCCTCAGACCTCAAACATCAATATTCAACCCTCAGTCCTCGTCCTCAATCCGCAACCCTCAATCCTCAATCCCCAATCCTCAATCTTCAATCCTCAATCCTCAGTTCTCAAAACTCAATCCTCAATCCTCAATGTTCAATCCTCAATACCCAATCCTCAATCTTCAATCCTCAATCCTCAATGCTCAATCCTCAATCCTCAATCCTCAATCCTCAGTCCTCAAACCTCAATTCTGAATCCTCAATCCTGAATCCTCAACCTTCAGCCCTCAGTCCTCAACAATCAGTTGTCAATCCTCAATCCTCAATATAATATCCTCAATTCACAGGTCTTAATACTCAATACTCAACCTGCAATCTTCAAATCTCTATCCACAAACATCAATTCTCATCACTCAACCCTCAACACTCAGTCCCCAATCCTCAATCTTCCATCCTCAATCCGCAATCCACAATTCTCAATCCTCAATCTTCAATCCTCAATCCTCAATCCTCGGTCCTCAATCCTCAATCGTCAATCTCCAATCCTGAATACTCAACCTTCAATCCTGAATCGTCAATCCTCAATCCTCAATCCTCAATCCTCATTCTTCAATCCTCAATACCCAATCCACAATTTTCAATCCTCAATCCTCAATCCTCAATTCTCAACCCTCAATCCTCAGTCCTCAGTCCTCAAACTTCAATTCTGAATCCTCAACCCTGCATCCTCAATCTTCAGCCCACAGTCCTGAGCAATCTGTTGTCAATCCACAATCCCCAATAGAATATCCTCAATTCACAGCTTTCAATACTCAATACTCAATCTGCAATCTTCAAACCTCTATCCACAAACATCAATTCTCATCACTCAACCCTGAACGCTCTGTCCTCAATGTTCAATCCTCAATCCTCAATTCTCAATCTTCAATCCTCAATACTGAATCTTCAATCCTCAATACTCAATCCTCAATCCTCACTCCTCAATCCACAATCCTCAATCCTCAATCTTCAATCCTCAATCCTCATTCTTCAATCCTCAATACTCAATCCTCAATCTTCAATCCTCAATCCTCATTCCTCAATCCTCAATCCTCAATCCTCAATCCTCAATCCTCATTCTTCAATCCTCAATACCCAATCCTCAATCTTCAATCCTCAACACTCAATCCTCAATTCTCAATCCTCAACCCTCAGTCCTCAGTCCTCAAACTTCAATCCTCAACCCTCAGCCCTCATCCTCAATCCTCAATCCTCAATACTCAATCCTCAACCTTCAATCCTCAATACACAATCTTCAATAATCAATCCTCAATTCTCAATCCTCAATGCTCAATCCTCAATCGTCAATACTCAATCCCCAATCCTCAATCTTCAATCCTCAATCCTCAATCCTCAACCCTCAATCCTCAATCCTCAATCCTCAATCCTCAATCGTCAGTCTTCAATCCTCAATACTCAATCTTCAATCCTCAATCCTCAATCCTCAATCCTCAATCCTCAAACCTCAGTCTTCAATCCTCAATACTCAGTCTACAATCTTCAATCCTCAATCCTCATTCCTAAATCCTCATTCTTCAATCCTCAATACCCAATCCTCAATCTTCAATCCTCAATCCTCAATCCGCAATTCTCAACCCTCAATCCTCATTCTTCAATCCTCAACACCCAATCCTCAATCTTCAGTCCTCAATCCTCAATCCTCAATCCTCAATTCTCAATCCTGAATCCTCAATCCTGAGACCTCAAACATCAATACTAAACCCTCTGTCCTCGTCCTCAATCCACAACCCTCAATCCTCGATCCTCAATATTCAATCATCAATATTCAATCTTCAATCCTCAATCCTCAATCCTAAATCCTCAATCCTCAATCCTCAATCCTCAATCCTCGTTCTTCAATCCTCAATACCCAATCCTCAATCTTCAATCCTCAATCCTCAATCCTCAATTCTCAACCCTCGATCCTCAGTCCTCAGTCCTCAAACCTCAATTCTGAATCCTCAATCGTGCATCCTCAATCTTCAGCCCTCAGTCCTCAACAATCAGTTGTCAATCCTCAATCCCCAATAGAATATCCTCAATTCAAAGATTTCAATACTCAATACTCAATCTGCAATCTTCAAATCTCTATCCACAAACATCAATTCTCATCACTCAACCCTGAACGCTCTGTCCTCAATGTTCAATCCTCAATCCTCAATTCTCAATCTTCAATCCTCAATACTGAATCTTCAATCCTCAATCCTCAATCCTCAATCCTCACTCCTCAATCCACAATCCTGAATCCACAATCTTCAATCCTCAATCCTCATTCTTCAATCCTCAATACTCAATCCTCAATCTTCAATCCTCAATGCTCAACCCTCAATCCTCAATCGTCAATCCTCAATCCTCAATCCTCATTCTTCAATCCTCAATACCCAATCCCCAATCTTCAATCCTCAATCCTCAATCCTCAATTCTCAATCCTCAATCCTCAGTCCTCAGTCCTCAAACTTCAATCCTCAACCCTCAGCCCTCATCCTCAATCCTCAATCCTCAATACTCAATCCTCAACCTTCAATCCTCAATACTCAATCTTCAATAATCAATCCTCAATTCTCAACCCTCAATCCTCAATCCTCAATCCTCAATCCTCAATCGTCAGTCTTCAATCCTCAATACTCAACCTTCAATCCTCAATCCTCAATCCTCAATCCTCAATCCTCAATCCTCAATCCTCAATCCTCAAACCTCAATCTTCAATCCTCAATACTCAGTCTACAATCTTCAATCCTCAATCCTCAATCCTAAATCCTCATTCTTCAATCCTCAATCCTCAATCCTCAATCCTCAATCTTCAATCCTCAATACTCAATCTTCTATACTCAATCCTCAGTCCTCAATCCTCAATCCTCATTCTTCAATCCTCAACACCCAATCCTCAATCTTCAGTCCTCAATCCTCAATCCTCAATCCTCAATCCTCAATCCTCAATCGTCAGTCTTCAATCCTCAATACTCAACCTTCAATCCTCAATCCTCAATCTTCAATCCTCAATCCTCAATCCTCAATCCTCAATCCTCAATCCTCGTTCTTCAATCCTCAATACCCAATCCTCAATCTTCAATCCTCAATCCTCAATCCTCAATTCTCAACCCTCGATCCTCAGGCCTCAGTCCTCAAACCTCAATTCTGAATCCTCAATCGTGCATCCTCAATCTTCAGCCCTCAGTCCTCAACAATCAGTGGTCAATCCTCAATCCCCAATAGAATATCCTCAATTCACAGATTTCAATACTCAATACTCAATCTGCAATCTTCAAATCTCTATCCACAAACATCAATTCTCATCACTCAACCCTGAACGCTCTGTCCTCAATGTTCAATCCTCAATCCTCAATTCTCAATCTTCAATCCTCAATACTGAATCTTCAATCCTCAATCCTCGATCCTCAATCCTCAATCCTCACTCCTCAATCCACAATGCACAGTCCTCAATCTTCAATCCTCAATCCTCATTCTTCAATCCTCAATACTCAATCCTCAATCTTCAATCCTCAATCCTCAATCCTCAATCCTCAATCCTCAATCTTCAATCCTCAATCCTCATTCTTCAATCCTCAATACCCAATCCTCAATCTTCAATCCTCAATCCTCAATCCTCAATTCTCAATCCTCAATCCTCAGTCCTCAGTCCTCAAACTTCAATCCTCAACCCTGAGCCCTCATCCTCAATCCTCAATCCTCAATACTCAATCCTCAACCTTCAATCCTCAATACTCAATCTTCAATAATCAAACCTCAATTCTCAATCCTCAATGCTCAATCCTCAATCGTCAATACTCAATCCCCAATCCTCAATCTTCAATCCTCAATCCTCAATGCTCAACCCTCAATCCTCAATCCTCAATCCTCAATCCTCAATCGTCAGTCTTCAATCCTCAATACTCAATCTTCAATCCTCTATCCTCAATCCTCAATCCTCAATCCTCAATCCACAATCCTCAAACCTCAATCTTCAATTCTCAATACTCAGTCTACAATCTTCAATCCTCAATCCTCAATCCTAAATCCTCATTCTTCAATCCTCAATACTCAATCTTCTATACTCAATCCTCAATCCTCAATCCTCAATCGTCAGTCATCAATCCTCAATACTCAACCTTCAATCCTCAATCCTCAATCCTCAATCCTCAATCCTCAATCCTCAATCCTCAAACCTCAATCTTCAATCCTCAATACTCAGTCTACAATCTTCAATCCTCAATCCTCAATCCTCAATCCTCAATCTTCAATCCTCAATACTCAATCTTCTATACTCAATCCTCAATCCTCAATCCTCAATGCTCATTCTTCAATCCTCAACACCCAATCCTCAATCTTCAGTCCTCAATCCTCAATCCTCAATCCTCAATTCTCAATCCTGAATCCTCAATCCTCAGGCCTCAAACATGAATACTAAACCCTCTGTCCTCGTCCTCAATCCACAAACCTCAACCCTCGATCCTCAACATTCAATCATCAATATTCAATCTTCAATCCTCAATCCTCAATCCTCAATACTCAATCCTCAATCCTCAATGTTCAACCCTCAATACCCAATCCTCAATCTTCAATCCTCAATCCTCAATCCTCAACACTCAGTCCCCAATCCTCAATCTTCAATCCTCAATCCTCAATCCTCAATCCTCAATCCTCAATCCTCGTTCTTCAATCCTCAATACCCAATCCTCAATCTTCAATCCTCAATCCTCAATCCTCAATTCTCAACCCTCGATCCTCAGGCCTCAGTCCTCAAACCTCAATTCTGAATCCTCAATCGTGCATCCTCAATCTTCAGCCCTCAGTCCTCAACAATCAGTTGTCAATCCTCAATCCCCAATAGAATATCCTCAATTCACAGATTTCAATACTCAATACTCAATCTGCAATCTTCAAATCTCTATCCACAAACATCAATTCTCATCACTCAACCCTGAACGCTCTGTCCTCAATGTTCAATCCTCAATCCTCAATTCTCAATCTTCAATCCTCAATACTGAATCTTCAATCCTCAATCCTCAATCCTCAATCCTCACTCCTCAATCCACAATCCTCAATCCACAATCTTCAATCCTCAATCCTCATTCTTCAATCCTCAATACTCAATCCTCAATCTTCAATCCTCAATCCTCAATCCTCAATCCTCAATCGTCAATCCTCAATCCTCAATCCTCATTCTTCAATCCTCAATACCGAATCCCCAATCTTCAATCCTCAATCCTCAATCCTCAATACTCAATCTTCAATAATCAATCCTCAATTCTCAACCCTCAATCCTCAATCCTCAATCCTCAATCCTCAATCGTCAGTCTTCAATCCTCAATACTCAACCTTCAATCCTCAATCCTCAATCCTCAATCCTCAATCCTCAATCCTCAATCCTCAAACCTCAATCTTCAATCCTCAATACTCAGTCTACAATCTTCAATCCTCAATCCTCAATCCTAAATCCTCATTCTTCAATCCTCAATCCTCAATCCTCAATCCTCAATCTTCAATCCTCAATACTCAATCTTCTATACTCAATCCTCAGTCCTCAATCCTCAATCCTCATTCTTCAATCCTCAACACCCAATCCTCAATCTTCAGTCCTCAATCCTCAATCCTCAATCCTCAATCCTCAATCCTCAATCGTCAGTCTTCAATCCTCAATACTCAACCTTCAATCCTCAATCCTCAATCTTCAATCCTCAATCCTCAATCCTCAATCCTCAATCCTCAATCCTCGTTCTTCAATCCTCAATACCCAATCCTCAATCTTCAATCCTCAATCCTCAATCCTCAATTCTCAACCCTCGATCCTCAGGCCTCAGTCCTCAAACCTCAATTCTGAATCCTCAATCGTGCATCCTCAATCTTCAGCCCTCAGTCCTCAACAATCAGTGGTCAATCCTCAATCCCCAATAGAATATCCTCAATTCACAGATTTCAATACTCAATACTCAATCTGCAATCTTCAAATCTCTATCCACAAACATCAATTCTCATCACTCAACCCTGAACGCTCTGTCCTCAATGTTCAATCCTCAATCCTCAATTCTCAATCTTCAATCCTCAATACTGAATCTTCAATCCTCAATCCTCGATCCTCAATCCTCAATCCTCACTCCTCAATCCACAATGCACAGTCCTCAATCTTCAATCCTCAATCCTCATTCTTCAATCCTCAATACTCAATCCTCAATCTTCTATCCTCAATCCTCAATCCTCAATCCTCAATCCTCAATCTTCAATCCTCAATCCTCAATCCTCAACCCTCAATCCTCAATCCTCAATCCTCAATCCTCAATCGTCAGTCTTCAATCCTCAATACTCAATCTTCAATCCTCTATCCTCAATCCTCAATCCTCAATCCTCAATCCACAATCCTCAAACCTCAATCTTCAATTCTCAATACTCAGTCTACAATCTTCAATCCTCAATCCTCAATCCTAAATCCTCATTCTTCAATCCTCAATACTCAATCTTCTATACTCAATCCTCAATCCTCAATCCTCAATCGTCAGTCTTCAATCCTCAATACTCAACCTTCAATCCTCAATCCTCAATCCTCAATCCTCAATCCTCAATCCTCAATCCTCAAACCTCAATCTTCAATCCTCAATACTCAGTCTACAATCTTCAATCCTCAATCCTCAATCCTCAATCCTCAAACCTCAACCTTCAATCCTCAATACTCAGTCTACAATCTTCAATCCTCAATCCTCAACCCTAAATCCTCATTCTTCAATCCTCAAAACCCAATCCTCAATCTTCAATCCTCATCCTTCAATCATCAATTCCCAATCCTCAATCTTCAATCCTCAATCCTCAATCCTCAATTCTTAATCCTCAATCCTTAGTCCTCAGTCCTCAAACCTCAATCCTCAACCCTCAGCCCTCATCCTCAATCCTCAATCCTCAATCCTCAATCCTCAATCCTCAATATTTAATCCTCAATACTCAATCTTCAATAATCAATCCTCAATCCTCAATACTCAATCCTCAATCCTCAATCTTCAATCCTCAATCTTTAACCCTCAATCCTCAACCCTCAATCCTAAATCCTCAATCCTCAACCTTCAAACCTCAATACTCAACTTCAATCCTCAATCCTCAATCCTCAATCCTCAATCCTCAACCCTCAATCTTCAATCCTCAATACTCAATCTTCAATCCTCAATCCTCAAACCTCAATCCACAATCGTCATCCTTCAATCCTCAACACCCAATCCTCAATCTTCAAAACTCAATCCTCAGTCCTCAATTCTCAATCCTCAAGCCTCAATCTTCAGACCTCAAACATCAATACTCAACCCTCAGTCCTCGTACTCATTTCTCAATCCTCAATCCTCAATCCTCAATACTCAATCTTCAATCCTCAATAATCAATCTCCAATCCTAGATCCTCAATCCCCAATCCTCAATCCTTAATCCTCAATCTTCAATCCTCAATCCCCAGTCCTCAATCTTCAATCCTCAATGCTCAATCATCAATCCTCAATCCTCAGTCCTCAATCCTGAATCCTCAATCCTCAAACCTCAATCCTCAACCGTCAGTCCTCATTCTTCAATCCTCAATACCCAATCCTCAATCTTCAATCCTCAATCCTCAATCCTCAATTCTCAATCCTCAATCCTCAATCTTCAATCCTCAATCCTCAATCCTCAAACCTCAATCCTGAGTACTCAAACCACAATACACAATCTTCAATCCTCAATACTCAACCTTCCATCCTCAATCCTCAATACTCAATCCTCAATCCTCAATCCTTAATCCTCAGACCCCAATCCTCAATATTCAATCCTCAATCCTCAATCCTCAATCCTCAATCCTCAATCCTCAGTCCTCAACCCTCAGTAATCAACACTCGATCCTCAATCCTCAATCTTCAATCCTCAACACTCAATCCTCAATTCTCAATCCTCAATTCTCTACCCTCAATCCTCAATTCTCAATCCTCAATCCTCAATCCACAATCCCCAATTGTCAATCCTCAATCCTCAACCATCAACCCTCAATCCCCAATCCCCAATCCTCAATCCTCAATCGTCAATCCTCAACCCTCAACCTTCAATCCTCAATCCTCAATCCTCAATATTCAATCCTCAATAGAATAACCTCAATTCTCAGTTTTCAATACTCAGTCCTCAATCTTCAATCGACAGTCCACAATCCTCAATCCTCAGACCTCAAACATCAATACTAAACCCTCTGTCCTCGTCCTCAATCCACAACCCTCAATCCTCGATCCTCAATATTCAATCATCAATATTCAATCTTCAATCCTCAATCCCCAATCCTCAATACTCAATCCTCAATCCTCAATGTTCAATCCTCAATAGCCAATCCTCAATCTTCAATCCTCAATCCTCAATCCTCAACACTCAGTCCCCAATCCTCAATCTTCAATCCTCAATCCTCAATCCTCAATCCTCAATCCTCAATCCTCGTTCTTCAATCCTCAATACCCAATCCTCAATCCTCAATCCTCAAACCTCAATCTTCAATCCTCAATACTCAGTCTACAATCTTCAATCCTCAATCCTCAATCCTAAATCCTCATTCTTCAATCCTCAATACCCAATCCTCAATCTTCAATCCTCAATCCTCAATCCTCAATTCTCAATCCTCAATCCTCAATCCTCAGACCTCAAACATCAATATTCAACCCTCAGTCCTCGTCCACAATCCACAAACCTCGATCCTCAATCCTCAATTCTCAATCGTCAATCCTCAATACTGAATCTTCAATCCTCAATCCTCAATCCTCAATCCTCACTCCTCAATCCACAATCCTCAATCCTCAATCTTCAATCCTCAATCCCCATTCTTCAATCCTCAATACTCAATCCTCAATCTTCAATCCTCAATCCTCAATCCTCAATCCTCAATCCTCAATCCTCAATCCTCAATCCTCATTCTTCAATCTTCAATACCCAATCCTCAATCTTCAATCCTCAACACTCAATCCTCAATTCTCAATCCTCAACCCTCAGTCCTCAGTCCTCAAACTTCAATCCTCAACCCTCAGCCCTCATCCTCAATCCTCAATCCTCAATACTCAATCCTCAACCTTCAATCCTCAATACACAATCTTCAATAATCAATCCTCAATTCTCAATCCTCAATGCTCAATCCTCAATCGTCAATACTCAATCCCCAATCCTCAATCTTCAATCCTCAATCCTCAATCCTCAACCCTCAATCCTCAATCCTCAATCCTCAATCCTCAATCGTCAGTCTTCAATCCTCAATACTCAATCTTCAATCCTCAATCCTCAATCCTCAATCCTCAATCCTCAAACCTCAGTCTTCAATCCTCAATACTCAGTCTACAATCTTCAATCCTCAATCCTCATTCCTAAATCCTCATTCTTCAATCCTCAATACCCAATCCTCAATCTTCAATCCTCAATCCTCAATCCGCAATTCTCAATCCTCAATCCTCAATCCTCAGACCACAAACATCAATATTCAACCCTCAGTCCTCGTCCTCAATCCACAAACCTCAATCCTCAATACTCAATCTTCAATCATCAATACTCAATCGTCAATCCTCAATCTTCAATGCTCAATCCTCAATCCTCAATCCTCAATCTTCAATCCTCAATACTCAATCTTCTATCCTCAATCCTCAATCCTCAATCCTCAATCCTCATTCTTCAATCCTCAACACCCAATCCTCAATCTTCAGTCCTCAATCCTCAATCCTCAATCCTCAATTCTCAATCCTGAATCCTCAATCCTGAGACCTCAAACATCAATACTAAACCCTCTGTCCACGTCCTCAATCCACAACCCTCAATCCTCGATCCTCAATATTCAATCATCAATATTCAATCTTCAATCCTCAATCCTCAATCCTCAATCCTCAATACTCAATCCTCAATCCTCAATGTTCAATCCTCAATACCCAATCCTCAATCTTCAATCCTCAATCCTCAATCCTCAACACTCAGTCCCCAATCCTCAATCTTCAATCCTCAATCCTCAATCCTCAATCCTCAATCCTCAATGTTCAATCCTCAATACCCAATCCTCAATCTTCAATCCTCAATCCTCAGTCCTCAATCCTCATTCTCAACCCTCGATCCTCAGTCCTCAGTCCTCAAACCTCAATTCTGAATCCTCAATCCTGCATCCTCAATCTTCAGCCCACAGTCCTCAACAATCAGTTGTCAATCCTCAATCGCCAATAGAATATCCTCAACTCACAGTTTTCAATACTCAATACTCAATCTGCAATCTTCAAATCTCTATCCACAAACAGCAATTCGCATCACTCAACCCTGAACGCTCAGTCCTCAATGTTCAATCCTCAATCCTCAATTCTCAATCTTCAATCCTCAGTACTGAATCTTCAATCCTCAATCCTCAATCCTCAATCCTCAATCCGCAATCCTCAATCCTCAGTAATCAATCCTCAATCTTCAATACTCAATCGTCAATCCTCAGTCCTCAATCCTCAATCCTCAATTCTCGTTCCTCAAACCTCAATCCTCAACCCTCAGTCCTCATCCTCAATTCTCAATTCTCAATCCTCAATCCTCAATCCTCAACCTTCAATCCTCAATAATCAACCTCCAATCCTAGATCCTCAATCCCAAATCCTCAATCCTTAATACTCAATCTTCAATCCTCAATCCCCAGTCCTCTATCTTCAATCCTCAATGCTCAATCCTTAATCCTAAATCCACAATCTTCAGCCCTCAGTCCTCAACAATCAGTTGTCAATCCTCAATCCTCAATAGAATATCCTCAATTCACAGGTCTCAATACTCAATACTCAGCCTGAAATCTTCAAATCTCTATCCACAAACATCAATTCTCATCACTCAACCCTCAACACTCAGTCCCCAATCGTCAACCTTAAATCCTCAATACCCAACCCACAATCCTCAATCCTCAATCTTCAATCCTCAATCCTCAATCCTCAATCCTCAATCCTCAATCCTCATTCTTCATTCCTCAATACCCAATCCTCAATCTTCAATCCTCAATCCTCAATCCCCAATTCTCAATCCTCAATCCTCAATCCTCAGACCTCAAACATCAATATTCAACCCTCAGTCCTCGTCCTCAATCCGCAACCCTCAATACTCAATCCCCAATCCTCAATCCTCAATCTTCAATCCTCAATACTCAATCTTCAATCCTCAATCCTCAATCCTCGGTCCTCAATCCTCAATCGTCAATCTCCAATCCTGAATACTCAACCTTCAATCCTGAATCGTCAATCCTCAATCCTCAATCCTCAATCCTCATTCTTCAATCCTCAATACCCAATCCACAATTTTCAATCCTCAATCCTCAATCCTCAATTCTCAACCCTCAATCCTCAGTCCTCAGTCCTCAAACTTCAATTCTGAATCCTCAACCCTGCATCCTCAATCTTCAGCCCTCAGTCCTGAACAATCTGTTGTCAATCCACAATCCCCAATAGAATATCCTCAATTCACAGTTTTCAATACTCAATACTCAATCTGCAATCTTCAAATCTCTATCCACAAACATCAATTCTCATCACTCAACCCTGAACACTCTGTCCTCAATGTTCAATCCTCAATCCTCAATTCTCAATCTTCAATCCTCAATACTGAATCTTCAATCCTCAATCCTCAATCCTCAATCCTCACTCCTCAATCCACAATCCTCAATCCTCAATCTTCAATCCTCAATCCTCATTCTTCAATCCTCAATACTCAATCCTCAATCTTCAATCCTCAATCCTCAATCCTCAATCCTCAATCCTCAATCCTCAATCCTCAATCCTCATTCTTCAATCCTCAATACCCAATCCTCAATCTTCAATCCTCAACCCTCAATCCTCAATTAACAATCCTCAACCCTCAGTCCTCAGTCCTCAAACTTCAATCCTCAATACCCAATCCTCAATCTTCAATCCTCAATCCTCAATCCTCAATACTCAATCCTCAACCTTCAATCCTCAATCCTCAACCTTCAATCCTCAATACTCAATCTTCAATAATCAATCCTCAATTCTCAATCCTCAATGCTCGATCCTCAATCGTCAATACTCAATCCCCAATCCTCAATCTTCAATCCTCAATCCTCAATCCTCAACCCTCAATCCTCAATCCTCAATCCTCAATCCTCAATCGTCAGTCTTCAATCCTCAATACTCAATCTTCAATCCTCAATCCTCAATCCTCAATCCTCAATCCTCAAACCTCAGTCTTCAATCCTCAATTCTCAGTCTACAATCTTCAATCCTCAATCCTCATTCCTAAATCCTCATTCTTCAGTCCTCAATACCCAATCCTCAATCTTCAATCCTCAATCCTCAATCCGCAATTCTCTATCCTGAATCCTCAATCCTCAGACCACAAACATCAATATTCAACCCTCAGACCTCGTCCTCAATCCACAAACCTCAATCCTCAATACTCAATCTTCAATCATCAATACTCAATCGTCAATCCTCAATCTTCAATCCTCAATCCTCAATCCTCAATCCTCAATCTTCAATCCTCAATACTCAATCTTCTATCCTCAATCCTCAATCCTCAATCCTCAATCCTCATTCTTCAATCCTCAACACCCAATCCTCAATCTTCAGTCCTCAATCCTCAATCCTCAATCCTCAATTCTCAATCCTGAATCCTCAATCCTGAGACCTCAAACATCAATACTAAACCCTCTGTCCTCGTCCTCAATCCACAACCCTCAATCCTCGATCCTCAATATTCAATCATCAATATTCAATCTTCAATCCTCAATCCTCAATCCTCAATCCTCAATACTCAATCCTCAATCCTCAATGTTCAATCCTCAATACCCAATCCTCAATCTTCAATCCTCAATCCTCAATCCTCAACACTCAGTCCCCAATCCTCAATCTTCAATCCTCAATCCTCAATCCTCAATCCTCAATCCTCAATCCTCGTTCTTCAATCCTCAATACCCAATCCTCAATCTTCAATCCTCAATCCTCAATCCTCAATTCTCAACCCTCGATCCTCAGTCCTCAGTCCTCAAACCTCAATTCTGAATCCTCAATCGTGCATCCTCAATCTTCAGCCCTCAGTCCTCAACAATCAGTTGTCAATCCTCAATCCCCAATAGAATATCCTCAATTCACAGATTTCAATACTCAATACTCAATCTGCAATCTTCAAATCTCTATCCACAAACATCAATTCTCATCACTCAACCCTGAACGCTCTGTCCTCAATGTTCAATCCTGAATCCTCAATTCTCAATCTTCAATCCTCAATACTGAATCTTCAATCCTCAATCCTCAATCCTCAATCCTCACTCCTCAATCCACAATCCTGAATCCACAATCTTCAATCCTCAATCCTCATTCTTCAATCCTCAATACTCAATCCTCAATCTTCAATCCTCAATCCTCAACCCTCAATCCTCAATCGTCAATCCTCAATCCTCAATCCTCATTCTTCAATCCTCAATACCCAATCCCCAATCTTCAATCCTCAATCCTCAATCCTCAATTCTCAATCCTCAATCCTCAGTCCTCAGTCCTCAAACTTCAATCCTCAACCCTCAGCCCTCATCCTCAATCCTCAATCCTCAATACTCAATCCTCAACCTTCAATCCTCAATACTCAATCTTCAATAATCAATCCTCAATTCTCAACCCTCAATCCTCAATCCTCAATCCTCAATCCTCAATCGTCAGTCTTCAATCCTCAATACTCAACCTTCAATCCTCAATCCTCAATCCTCAATCCTCAATCCTCAATCCTCAATCCTCAAACCTCAATCTTCAATCCTCAATACTCAGTCTACAATCTTCAATCCTCAATCCTCAATCCTAAATCCTCATTCTTCAATCCTCAATCCTCAATCCTCAATCCACAATCTTCAATCCTCAATACTCAATCTTCTATACTCAATCCTCAGTCCTCAATCCTCAATCCTCATTCTTCAATCCTCAACACCCAATCCTCAATCTTCAGTCCTCAATCCTCAATCCTCAATCCTCAATTCTCAATCCTGAATCCTCAATCCTCAGACCTCAAACATGAATACTAAACCCTCTGTCCTCGTCCTCAATCCACAAACCTCAATCCTCGATCCTCAATATTCAATCATCAATATTCAATCTTCAATCCTCAATCCTCAACCCTCAATACTCAATCCTCAATCCTCAATGTTCAATCCTCAATACCCAATCCTCAATCTTCAATCCTCAATCCTCAATCCTCAACACTCAGTCCCCAATCCTCAATCTTCAATCCTCAATCCTCAATCCTCAATCCTCAATCCTCAATCCTCGTTCTTCAATCCTCAATACCCAATCCTCAATCTTCAATCCTCAATCCTCAATCCTCAATTCTTAAACCCTCGATCCTCAGGCCTCAGTCCTCAAACCTCAATTCTGAATCCTCAATCGTGCATCCTCAATCTTCAGCCCTCAGTCCTCAACAATCAGTTGTCAATCCTCAATCCCCAATAGAATATCCTCAATTCACAGATTTCAATACTCAATACTCAATCTGCAATCTTCAAATCTCTATCCACAAACATCAATTCTCATCACTCAACCCTGAACGCTCTGTCCTCAATGTTCAATCCTCAATCCTCAATTCTCAATCTTCAATCCTCAATACTGAATCTTCAATCCTCAATCCTCGATCCTCAATCCCCAATCCTCACTCCTCAATCCACAATGCACAGTCCTCAATCTTCAATCCTCAATCCTCATTCTTCAATCCTCAATACTCAATCCTCAATCTTCAATCCTCAATCCTCAATCCTCAATCCTCAATCCTCAATCCTCAATCCTCAATCCTCATTCTTCAATCCTCAATACCCAATCCTCAATCTTCAATCCTCAATCCTCAATCCTCAATTCTCAATCCTCAATCCTCAGTCCTCAGTCCTCAAACTTCAATCCTCAACCCTGAGCCCTCATCCTCAATCCTCAATCCTCAATACTCAATCCTCAACCTTCAATCCTCAATACTCAATCTTCAATAATCAATCCTCAATTCTCAATCCTCAATGCTCAATCCTCAATCGTCAATACTCAATCGCCAATCCTCAATCTTCAATCCTCAATCCTCAATCCTCAACCCTCAATCCTCAATCCTCAATCCTCAATCCTCAATCGTCAGTCTTCAATCCTCAATACTCAATCTTCAATCCTCAATCCTCAATCCTCAATCCTCAATCCTCAATCCTCAATCCTCAAACCTCAATCTTCAATCCTCAATACTCAGTCTACAATCTTCAATCCTCAATCCTCAATCCTAAATCCTCATTCTTCAATCCTCAATACTCAATCTTCTATACTCAATCCTCAATCCTCAATCCTCAATCGTCAGTCTTCAATCCTCAATACTCAACCTTCAATCCTCAATCCTCAATCCTCAATCCTCAATCCTCAATCCTCAAACCTCAATCTTCAATCCTCAATACTCAGTCTACAATCTTCAATACTCAATCCTCAATCCTAAATCCTCATTCTTCAATCCTCAATCCTCAATCCTCAATCCTCAATCTTCAATCCTCAATACTCAATCTTCTATACTCAATCCTCAGTCCTCAATCCTCAATCCTCATTCTTCAATCCTCAACACCAAATCCTCAATCTTCAGTCCTCAATCCTCAATCCTCAATCCTCAATTCTCAATCCTGAATCCTCAATCCTCAGACCTCAAACATGAATACTAAACCCTCTGTCCTCGTCCTCAATCCACAAACCTCAATCCTCGATCCTCAATATTCAATCATCAATATTCAATCTTCAATCCTCAATCCTCGATCCTCAATACTCAATCCTCAATCCTCAATGTTCAATCCTCAATACCCAATCCTCAATCTTCAATCCTCAATCCTCAATCCTCAACACTCAGTCCCCAATCCTCAATCTTCAATCCTCAATCCTCAATCCTCAATCCTCAATCCTCAATCCTCAATCCTCGTTCTTCAATCCTCAATACCCAATCCTCAATCTTCAATCCTCAATCCTCAATCCTCAATTCTCAACCCTCGATCCTCAGTCCTCAGTCCTCAAACCTCAATTCTGAATCCTCAATCGTGCATCCTCAATCTTCAGCCCTCAGTCCTCAACAATCAGTTGTCAATCCTCAATCCCCAATAGAATATCCTCAATTCACAGATTTCAATACTCAATACTCAATCTGCAATCTTCAAATCTCTAACCACAAACATCAATTCTCATCACTCAACCCTGAACGCTCTGTCCTCAATGTTCAATCCTCAATCCTCAATTCTCAATCTTCAATCCTCAATACTGAATCTTCAATCCTCAATCCTCAATCCTCAATCCTCACTCCTCAATCCACAACCCTCAATCCTCAATCTTCAATCCTCAATCCTCATTCTTCAATCCTCAATACTCAATCCTCAATCTTCAATCCTCAATCCTCAATCCTCAATCCTCAATCCTCAATCCTCAATCCTCAATCCTCATTCTTCAATCCTCAATACCCAATCCTCAATCTTCAATCCTCAATCCTCAATCCTCAATTCTCAATCCTCAATCCTCAGTCCTCAGTCCTCAAACTTCAATCCTCAACCCTCAGCCCTCATCCTCAATCCTCAATCCTCAATACTCAATCCTCAACCTTCAATCCTCAATACTCAATCTTCAATAATCAATCCTCAATTCTCAACCCTCAATCCTCAATCCTCAATCCTCAATCCTCAATCGTCAGTCTTCAATCCTCAATACTCAACCTTCAATCCTCAATCCTCAATCCTCAATCCTCAATCCTCAATCCTCAATCCTCAAACCTCAATCTTCAATCCTCAATACTCAGTCTACAATCTTCAATCCTCAATCCTCAATCCTAAATCCTCATTCTTCAATCCTCAATCCTCAATCCTCAATCCTCAATCTTCAATCCTCAATACTCAATCTTCTATACTCAATCCTCAGTCCTCAATCCTCAATCCTCATTCTTCAATCCTCAACACCCAATCCTCAATCTTCAGTCCTCAATCCTCAATCCTCAATCCTCAATTCTCAATCCTGAATCCTCAATCCTCAGACCTCAAACATGAATACTAAACCCTCTGTCCTCGTCCTCAATCCACAAACCTCAATCCTCGATCCTCAATATTCAATCATCAATATTCAATCTTCAATCCTCAATCCTCAACCCTCAATACTCAATCCTCAATCCTCAATGTTCAATCCTCAATACCCAATCCTCAATCTTCAATCCTCAATCCTCAATCCTCAACACTCAGTCCCCAATCCTCAATCTTCAATCCTCAATCCTCAATCCTCAATCCTCAATCCTCAATCCTCGTTCTTCAATCCTCAATACCCAATCCTCAATCTTCAATCCTCAATCCTCAATCCTCAATTCTCAACCCTCGATCCTCAGGCCTCAGTCCTCAAACCTCAATTCTGAATCCTCAATCGTGCATCCTCAATCTTCAGCCCTCAGTCCTCAACAATCAGTTGTCAATCCTCAATCCCCAATAGAATATCCCCAATTCACAGATTTCAATACTCAATACTCAATCTGCAATCTTCAAATCTCTATCCACAAACATCAATTCTCATCACTCAACCCTGAACGCTCTGTCCTCAATGTTCAATCCTCAATCCTCAATTCTCAATCTTCAATCCTCAATACTGAATCTTCAATCCTCAATCCTCGATCCTCAATCCCCAATCCTCACTCCTCAATCCACAATGCACAGTCCTCAATCTTCAATCCTCAATCCTCATTCTTCAATCCTCAATACTCAATCCTCAATCTTCAATCCTCAATCCTCAATCCTCAATCCTCAATCCTCAATCCTCAATCCTCAATCCTCATTCTTCAATCCTCAATACCCAATCCTCAATCTTCAATCCTCAATCCTCAATCCTCAATTCTCAATCCTCAATCCTCAGTCCTCAGTCCTCAAACTTCAATCCTCAACCCTGAGCCCTCATCCTCAATCCTCAATCCTCAATACTCAATCCTCAACCTTCAATCCTCAATACTCAATCTTCAATAATCAATCCTCAATTCTCAATCCTCAATCCTCAATCCTCAATCCTCAATCTTCAATCCTCAATACTCAATCTTCTATACTCAATCCTCAGTCCTCAATCCTCAATCCTCATTCTTCAATCCTCAACACCCAATCCTCAATCTTCAGTCCTCAATCCTCAATCCTCAATCCTCAATTCTCAATCCTGAATCCTCAATCCTCAGACCTCAAACATGAATACTAAACCCTCTGTCCTCGTCCTCAATCCACAAACCTCAATCCTCGATCCTCAATATTCAATCATCAATATTCAATCTTCAATCCTCAATCCTCAACCCTCAATACTCAATCCTCAATTCTCAATGTTCAATCCTCAATACCCAATCCTCAATCTTCAATCCTCAATCCTCAATCCTCAACACTCAGTCCCCAATCCTCAATCTTCAATCCTCAATCCTCAATCCTCAATCCTCAATCCTCAATCCTCGTTCTTCAATCCTCAATACCCAATCCTCAATCTTCAATCCTCAATCCTCAATCCTCAATTCTCAACCCTCGATCCTCAGGCCTCAGTCCTCAAACCTCAATTCTGAATCCTCAATCGTGCATCCTCAATCTTCAGCCCTCAGTCCTCAACAATCAGTTGTCAATCCTCAATCCCCAATAGAATATCCTCAATTCACAGATTTCAATACTCAATACTCAATCTGCAATCTTCAAATCTCTATCCACAAACATCAATTCTCATCACTCAACCCTGAACGCTCTGTCCTCAATGTTCAATCCTCAATCCTCAATTCTCAATCTTCAATCCTCAATACTGAATCTTCAATCCTCAATCCTCGATCCTCAATCCCCAATCCTCACTCCTCAATCCACAATGCACAGTCCTCAATCTTCAATCCTCAATCCTCATTCTTCAATCCTCAATACTCAATCCTCAATCTTCAATCCTCAATCCTCAATCATCAATCCTCAATCCTCAATCCTCAATCCTCAATCCTCATTCTTCAATCCTCAATACCCAATCCTCAATCTTCAATCCTCAATCCTCAATCCTCAATTCTCAATCCTCAATCCTCAGTCCTCAGTCCTCAAACTTCAATCCTCAACCCTGAGCCCTCATCCTCAATCCTCAATCCTCAATACTCAATCCTCAACCTTCAATCCTCAATACTCAATCTTCAATAATCAATCCTCAATTCTCAATCCTCAATGCTCAATCCTCAATCGTCAATACTCAATCCCCAATCCTCAATCTTCAATCCTCAATCCTCAATCCTCAACCCTCAATCCTCAATCCTCAATCCTCAATCCTCAATCGTCAGTCTTCAATCCTCAATACTCAATCTTCAATCCTCAATCCTCAATCCTCAATCCTCAATCCTCAATCCTCAATCCTCAAACCTCAATCTTCAATCCTCAATACTCAGTCTACAATCTTCAATCCTCAATCCTCAATCCTAAATCCTCATTCTTCAATCCTCAATACTCAATCTTCTATACTCAATCCTCAATCCTCAATCCTCAATCGTCAGTCTTCAATCCTCAATACTCAACCTTCAATCCTCAATCCTCAATCCTCAATCCTCAATCCTCAATCCTCAAACCTCAATCTTCAATCCTCAATACTCAGTCTACAATCTTCAATACTCAATCCTCAATCCTAAATCCTCATTCTTCAATCCTCAATCCTCAATCCTCAATCCTCAATCTTCAATCCTCAATACTCAATCTTCTATACTCAATCCTCAGTCCTCAATCCTCAATCCTCATTCTTCAATCCTCAACACCAAATCCTCAATCTTCAGTCCTCAATCCTCAATCCTCAATCCTCAATTCTCAATCCTGAATCCTCAATCCTCAGACCTCAAACATGAATACTAAACCCTCTGTCCTCGTCCTCAATCCACAAACCTCAATCCTCGATCCTCAATATTGAATCATCAATATTCAATCTTCAATCCTCAATCCTCGATCCTCAATACTCAATCCTCAATCCTCAATGTTCAATCCTCAATACCCAATCCTCAATCTTCAATCCTCAATCCTCAATCCTCAACACTCAGTCCCCAATCCTCAATCTTCAATCCTCAATCCTCAATCCTCAATCCTCAATCCTCAATCCTCAATCCTCGTTCTTCAATCCTCAATACCCAATCCTCAATCTTCAATCCTCAATCCTCAATCCTCAATTCTCAACCCTCGATCCTCAGTCCTCAGTCCTCAAACCTCAATTCTGAATCCTCAATCGTGCATCCTCAATCTTCAGCCCTCAGTCCTCAACAATCAGTTGTCAATCCTCAATCCCCAATAGAATATCCTCAATTCACAGATTTCAATACTCAATACTCAATCTGCAATCTTCAAATCTCTAACCACAAACATCAATTCTCATCACTCAACCCTGAACGCTCTGTCCTCAATGTTCAATCCTCAATCCTCAATTCTCAATCTTCAATCCTCAATACTGAATCTTCAATCCTCAATCCTCAATCCTCAATCCTCACTCCTCAATCCACAACCCTCAATCCTCAATCTTCAATCCTCAATCCTCATTCTTCAATCCTCAATACTCAATACTCAATCTTCAATCCTCAATCCTCAATCCTCAATCCTCAATCCTCAATCCTCAATCCTCAATCCTCATTCTTCAATCCTCAATACCCAATCCTCAATCTTCAATCCTCAATCCTCAATCCTCAATTCTCAATCCTCAATCCTCAGTCCTCAGTCCTCAAACTTCAATCCTCAACCCTCAGCCCTCATCCTCAATCCTCAATCCTCAATACTCAATCCTCAACCTTCAATCCTCAATACTCAATCCTCAATACTCAATCTTCAATCCTCGATCCTCAATCCTCAATCCTCAATCCTCAATCCTCAATCCTCAAACCTCAACCTTCAATCCTCAATACTCAGCCTACAATCTTCAATCCTCAATCCTCAACCCTAAATCCTCATTCTTCAATCCTCAAAACCCAATCCTCAATCTTCAATCCTCATCCTTCAATCATCAATTCCCAATCCTCAATCTTCAATCCTCAATCCTCAATCCTCAATTCTTAATCCTCAATCCTTAGTCCTCAGTCCTCAAACCTCAATCCTCAACCCTCAGCCCTCATCCTCAATCCTCAATCCTCAATCCTCAATCCTCAATCCTCAATCTTTAATCCTCAATACTCAATCTTCAATAATCAATCCTCAATCCTCAATACTCAATCCTCAATCCTCAATCTTCAATCCTCAATCTTTAACCCTCAATCCTCAACCCTCAATCCTAAATCCTCAATCCTCAACCTTCAAACCTCAATACTCAACTTCAATCCTCAATCCTCAATCCTCAATCCTCAATCCTCAACCCTCAATCTTCAATCCTCAATACTCAATCTTCAATCCTCAATCCTCAAACCTCAATCCTCAATCGTCATTCTTCAATCCTCAACACCCAATCCTCAATCTTCAAAACTCAATCCTCAGTCCTCAATTCTCAATCCTCAAGCCTCAATCTTCAGACCTCAAACATCAATACTCAACCCTCAGTCCTCGTACTCATTTCTCAATCCTCAATCCTCAATCCTCAATACTCAATCTTCAATCCTCAATAATCAATCTCCAATCCTAGATCCTCAATCCCCAATCCTCAATCCTTAATCCTCAATCTTCAATCCTCAATCCCCAGTCCTCAATCTTCAATCCTCAATGCTCAATCATCAATCCTCAATCCTCAGTCCTCAATCCTGAATCCTCAATCCTCAAACCTCAATCCTCAACCGTCAGTCCTCATTCTTCAATCCTCAATACCCAATCCTCAATCTTCAATCCTCAATCCTCAATCCTCAATTCTCAATCCTCAATCCTCAATCTTCAATCCTCAATCCTCAATCCTCAAACCTCAATCCTGAGTACTCAAACCACAATACACAATCTTCAATCCTCAATACTCAACCTTCCATCCTCAATCCTCAATACTCAATCCTCAATCCTCAATCCTTAATCCTCAGACCCCAATCCTCAATATTCAATCCTCAATCCTCAATCCTCAATCCTCAATCCTCAATCCTCAGTCCTCAACCCTCAGTAATCAACACTCGATCCTCAATCCTCAATCTTCAATCCTCAACACTCAATCCTCAATTCTCAATCCTCAATTCTCTACCCTCAATCCTCAATTCTCAATCCTCAATCCTCAATCCACAATCCCCAATTGTCAATCCTCATTCTTCAATCCTCAACACCCAATCCTCAATCTTCAGTCCTCAATCCTCAATCCTCAATCCTCAATTCTCAATCCTGAATCCTCAATCCTCAGACCTCAAACATCAATACTAAACCCTCTGTCCTCGTCCTCAATCCACAACCCTCAATCCTCGATCCTCAATATTCAATCATCAATATTCAATCTTCAATCCTCAATCCCCAATCCTCAAAACTCAATCCTCAATCCTCAATGTTCAATCCTCAATACCCAATCCTCAATCTTCAATCCTCAATCCTCAATCCTCAATCTTCAGTCCTCAATCCTCAATCCTAAATCCTCAATTCTCAATCCTGACTCCTCAATCCTCAGACCTCAAACATCAATACTAAACCCTCTGTCCTCGTCCTCAATCCACAACCCTCAATCCTCGATCCTCAATATTCAATCATCAATATTCAATCTTCAATCCTCAATCCCCAATCCTCAATACTCAATCCTCAATCCTCAATGTTCAATCCTCAATACCCAATCCTCAATCTTCAATCCTCAATCCTCAATCCTCAACACTCAGTCCCCAATCCTCAATCTTCAATCCTCAATCCTCAATCCTCAATCGTCAATCCTCAATCCTCGTTCTTCAATCCTCAATACCCAATCCTCAATCTTCAATCCTCAATCCTCAATCCTCAATTCTCAACGCTCGATCCTCAGTCCTCAGTCCTCAAACCTCAATTCTGAATCCTCAATCGTGCATCCTCAATCTTCAGCCCTCAGTCCTCAACAATCAGTTGTCAATCCTCAATCCCCAATAGAATATCCTCAATTCACAGATTTCAATACTCAATACTCAATCTGCAATCTTCAAATCTCTATCCACAAACATCAATTCTCATCACTCAACCCTGAACGCTCTATCCTCAATGTTCAATCCTCAATCCTCACTTCTCAATCTTCAATCCTCAATACTGAATCTTCAATCCCCAATCCTCAATCCTCAATCCTCACTCCTCAATCCACAATCCTCAATCCTCAATCTTCAATCCTCAATCCTCATTCTTCAATCCTCAATACTCAATCCTCAATCTTCAATCCTCAATCCTCAATCCTCAATCCTCAATCCTCAATCCTCAATCCTCAATCCTCATTCTTCAATCCTCAATACCCAATCCTCAGTCTTCAATCCTCAATCCTCAATCCTCAATTCTCAATCCTCAATGCTCAATCCTCAATCGTCAATACTCAATCCCCAATCCTCAATCTTGAATCCTCAAACCTCAATCCTCAACCCTCAATCCTCAATCCTCAATCCTCAATCCTCAATCGTCAGTCTTCAATCCTCAATACTCAATCTTCAATCCTCAATCCTCAATCCTCAATCCTCAATCCTCAATCCTCAATCCTCAAACCTCAATCTTCAATCCTCAATACTCAGTCTACAATCTTCAATCCTCAATCCTCAATCCTAAATCCTCATTCTTCAATCCTCAATCCTCAATCCTCAATCCTCAATCTTCAATCCTCAATACTCAATCCTCAACACTCAGTCCCCAATCCTCAATCTTCAATCCTCAATCCTCAATCCTCAATCCTCAATCCTCAATCCTCGTTCTTCAATCCTCAATACCCAATCCTCAATCTTCAATCCTCAATCCTCAATCCTCAATTCTCAACCCTCGATCCTCAGGCCTCAGTCCTCAAACCTCAATTCTGAATCCTCAATCGTGCATCCTCAATCTTCAGCCCTCAGTCCTCAACAATCAGTTGTCAATCCTCAATCCCCAATAGAATATCCTCAATTCACAGATTTCAATACTCAATACTCAATCTGCAATCTTCAAATCTCTATCCACAAACATCAATTCTCATCACTCAACCCTGAACGCTCTGTCCTCAATGTTCAATCCTCAATTCTCAATTCTCAATCTTCAATCCTCAATACTGAATCTTCAATCCTCAATCCTCAATCCTCAATCCTCAATCCTCACTCCTCAATCCACAATCCTCAATCCTCAATCTTCAATCCTGAATCCTCATTCTTCAATCCTCAATACTCAGTCCTCAATCTTCAATCCTCAATCCTCAATCCTCAATCCTCAATCCTCAATCCTCAATCCTCAATCCTCATTCTTCAATCCTCAATACCCAATCCTCAATCTTCAATCCTCAATCCTCAATCCTCAATTCTCAATCCTCAATCCTCAGTCCTCAGTCCTCAAACTTCAATCCTCAACCCTGAGCCCTCATCCTCAATCCTCAATCCTCAATACTCAATCCTCAACCTTCAATCCTCAATACTCAATCTTCAATAATCAATCCTCAATTCTCAATCCTCAATGCTCAATCCTCAATCGTCAATACTCAATCCCGAATCCTCAATCTTCAATCCTCAATCCTCAATCTTCAACCCTCAATCATCATTCCTCAATCCTCAATCCTCAATCGTCAGTCTTAAATCCTCAATACTCAATCTTCAATCCTCAATCCTCAACCCTCAGCCCTCATCCTCAATCCTCAATCCTCAATACTCAATCCTCAACCTTCAATCCTCAATACTCAATCTTCAATAATCAATCCTCAATTCTCAATCCTCAATGCTCAATCCTCAATCGTCAATACTCAATCCCCAATCCTCAATCTTCAATCCTCAATCCTCAATCCTCAACCCTCAATCCTCAATCCTCAATCCTCAATCCTCAATCGTCAGTCTTCAATCCTCAATACTCAATCTTCAATCCTCAATACTCAATCCTCAATCCTCAATCCTCAAACCTCAGTCTTCAATCCTCAATACTCAGTCTACAATCTTCAATCCTCAATCCTCATTCCTAAATCCTCATTTTTCAATCCTCAATACCCAATCCTCAATCTTCAATCCTCAATCCTCAATCCGCAATTCTCAATCCTCAATCCTCAATCCTCAGACCACAAACATCAATATTCAACCCTCAGTCCTCGTCCTCAATCCACAAACCTCAATCCTCAATACTCAATCTTCAATCATCAATACTCAATCGTCAATCCTCAATCTTCAATCCTCAATCCTCAATCCTCAATCCTCAATCTTCAATCCTCAATACTCAATCTTCTATCCTCAATCCTCAATCCTCAATCCTCAATCCTCATTCTTCAATCCTCAACACCCAATCCTCAATCTTCAGTCCTCAATCCTCAATCCTCAATCCTCAATTCTCAATCCTGAATCCTCAATCCTGAGACCTCAAACATCAATACTAAACCCTCTGTCCTCGTCCTCAATCCACAACCCTCAATCCTCGATCCTCAATATTCAATCATCAATATTCAATCTTCAATCCTCAATCCTCAATCCTCAATCCTCAATACTCAATCCTCAATCCTCAATGTTCAATCCTCAATACCCAATCCTCAATCTTCAATCCTCAATCCTCAATCCTCAATCCTCAATCCTCAATCCTCGTTCTTCAATCCTCAATACCCAATCCTCAATCTTCAATCCTCAATCCTCAATCCTCAATTCTCAACCCTCGATCCTCAGTCCTCAGTCCTCAAACCTCAATTCTGAATCCTCAATCGTGCATCCTCAATCTTCAGCCCTCAATCCTCAACAATCAGTTGTCAATCCTCAATCCCCAATAGAATATCCTCAATTCACAGATTTCAATACTCAATACTCAATCTGCAATCTTCAAATCTCTATCCACAAACATCAATTCTCATCACTCAACCCTGAACGCTCTGTCCTCAATGTTCAATCCTCAATCCTCAATTCTCATCACTCAACCCTGAACGCTCTGTCCTCAATGTTCAATCCTCAATCCTCAATTCTCAATCTTCAATCCTCAATACTGAATCTTCAATCCTCAAACCTCAATCCTCAATCCTCACTCCTCAATCCACAATCCTCAATCCACAATCTTCAATCCTCAATCCTCATTCTTCAATCCTCAATCCTCAGTCCTCAGTCCTCAAACTTCAATCCTCAACCCTCAGCCCTCATCCTCAATCCTCAATCCTCAATACTCAATCCTCAACCTTCAATCCTCAATACTCAATCTTCAATAATCAATCCTCAATTCTCAACCCTCAATCCTCAATCCTCAATCCTCAATCCTCAATCGTCAGTCTTCAATCCTCAATACTCAACCTTCAATCCTCAATCCTCAACCCTCAATCCTCAATCCTCAATCCTCAATCCTCAAACCTCAATCTTCAATCCTCAATACTCAGTCTACAATCTTCAATCCTCAATCCTCAATCCTAAATCCTCATTCTTCAATCCTCAATCCTCAATCCTCAATCCTCAATCCTCAATCCTCAATCTTCAATCCTCAATACTCAATCTTCTATACTCAATCCTCAGTCCTCAATCCTCAATCCTCATTCTTCAATCCTCAACACCCAATCCTCAATCTTCAATCCTCAATCCTCAGTCCTCAATTCTCAATCCTCAATCCTCAATCCTCAGACCTCAAACAACAATACTCAACCCTCAGTCCTCGTACTCAATTCTCAATCCTCAATCCTCAATCCTCAATACTCAATCTTCAATCCTCAATAATCAACCTCCAATCCTAGATCCTCAATCCCCAATGCTCAATCCTTAATCCTCAATCTTCAATCCTCAATCCCCAGTCCTCAATCTCCAATCCTCAATGCTCAATCATCAATCCTCAATCCTCAGTCCTCAATCCTGAATCCTCAATCCTCAAACCTCAATCCTCAACCGTCAGTCCTCGTCCTCAATCCTAAACCCTCAATCCTCAATCCTCTATCTTCAATCCTCAATACTCAGTATTCAATTCTCAATCCTCAATCCTCAATCCTCAATCTTCAATCCTCAATCCTCAATCCTCAATCCTCAATCCTCATTCTTCAATCCTCAATACCCAATCCTCAATCTTCAATCCTCAATCCTCAATCCTCAATTCTCAATCCTCAATCCTCAATCTTCAATCCTCAATCCTCAATCCTCAAACCTCAATCCTGAGTACTCAAACCTCAATACACAATCTTCAATCCTCAATACTCAACCTTCCATCCTCAATCCTCAATACTCTATCCTCAATCCTCAATCCTTAATCCTCAGACCCCAATCCTCAATATTCAATCCTCAATCCTCAATCCTCAATCCTCAATCCTCAATCCTCAATCCTCAACCCTCAGTAATCAACACTCGATCCTCAATCCTCAATCCTCAATCCTCAATCCTCCACACTCAATCCTCAATTCTCAATCCTCACTTCTCTATCCTCAATCCTCAATTCTCAATCCTCAATCCTCAATCCACAATCCCCAATTGTCAATCCTCAATCCTCAACCATCAACCCTCAATCCCCAATCCCCAATCCTCAATCCTCAATCGTCAATCCTCAATCCTCAACCTTCAATCCTCAATCCTCAATCCTCAATATTCAATCCTCAATAGAATAACCTCAATTCTCAGTTTTCAATACTCAGTCCTCAATCTTCAATCGACAGTCCACAATCCTCAATTGTCAACCCTCAATCCTCAATCCTCTGTCCACGACACTCAATCTTCAATCCTCAATCCTCAATAGTCAATCCTCAGTCCTCAACCTACAATCCTCAATAGTCAATCCTCAGTCCTCAACCTACAATCCTCAATCGTCAATCCTCAATCCTCAACCATCAACCCTCTATCCCCAATACTCAATTTTCAATCCTCAGTCCCCAATCCTCACTATTCAATCCTCAATCCTCAATCTTCTATCCTCAATCCTCAATCCTCAATCCGCACTCCTCAATCCACAATCGTCAATCCACAATCCTCAACCATCAATACTCAATCCTCTATCCTCAACCCTCATTCCTCAGTCATCAACACTCAATCTTCAGTCCTCAATCCCCAATCTACAATTCTCAATTATCAATCCTAAATCCTCAATCTTCAACCTCAATCCTCAATCTTGAATCATGAATACACAATTCTTAATCTTCAATCCTCAAACCTCAATCGTCAACCCTCAATCCTCAACCCTGAGTCCACAATCCTCAATAACCATTCTTCAATCCCTTATCCGCAATCCTCAATCCTCAATCCACAATCCTCAATCCTCAATCCTCCGTCCACAAACCTCAATCCTCAATCCTCAACCATCAATCCTCAATCCTCAATCCTCAATCCTCAGTCCTCATTCCTCAGTCCTCAGTCCTCAAAGTTCTATCCTCAAACCTCAGCCCTCTTCGTCAATCCTCAATCCTCAATACTCAATCCTCAGCCTTCAATCCTCAATACTCAATCTTCAATCCTCAATCCTCAGTCCTCAAACCTCAATTCTGAATCCTCAGTCCTGAATCCTCAACCTTCAGCCCTCAGTCCTCAATAATCAGTTGTCAATCCTCAATCCTCAATAGAATATCGTCTATTCTCAGTTTTCAATACTCAATACTCAATCTGCAATCTTCAAATCGCTATCCACAAACATCAATTCTGAATCCTCAATCCTCAAACTTCAATCCTCAATACTGAATCTTCAATCCTCAATCCTCAATCCTCAATACTCAATCTTCAATCATCTATCCTTAATCCTCAATCCTCAGTCCTCAATCCTCAATCCTCAATCCGCACTCCTCAATCCACAATCGTCAATCCACAATCCTCAACCATCAATACTCAATCCTCTATCCTCAACCCTCATTCCTCAGTCCTCAACACTCAATCTTCAGTCCTCAATCCCCAATCTACAATCCTCAATTATCAATCCTAAATCCTCAATCTTCAACCTCAATCCTCAATCTTGAAACATGAATACACAATTCTTAATCTTCAATCCTCAATCCTCAATCCTCAGACCTCAAACATCAATACTCAACCCTCAGTCCTCGTACTCAATTCTCAATCCTCAATCCTCAATCCTCAATACTCAATCTTCAATCCTCAATAATCAATCTCCAATCCTAGATCCTCAATCCCCAATCCTCAATCCTTAATCCTCAATCTTCAATCCTCAATCCCCTGTCCTCAATCTTCAATCCTCAATGCTCAATCATCAATCCTCAATCCTCAGTCCTCAATCCTGAATCCTCAACCCTCAAGCCTCAATCCTCAACCGTCAGTCCTCGTCCTCAATCCTAAACCCTCAATCCTCAATCCTCTATCTTCAATCCTCAATACTCAGTATTCAATACTCAATCCTCAATCCTCAATCCTCAATCTTCAATCCTCAATCCTCAATCCTCAATCCTCAATCCTCATTCTTCAATCCTCAATACCCAATCCTCAATCTTCAATCCTCAATCCTCAATCCTCAATTCTCAATCCTCAATCCTCAATCTTCAATCCTCAATCCTCAATCCTCAAACCTCAATCCTGAGTACTCAAACCTCAATACACAATCTTCAATCCTCAATACTCAACCTTCCATCCTCAATCCTCAATACTCAATCCTCAATCCTCAATCCTTAATCCTCAGACCCCAATCCTCAATATTCAATCCTCAATCCTCAATCCTCAATCCTCAATCCTCAATCCTCAATCCTCAACCCTCAGTAATCAACACTCGATCCTCAATCCTCAATCTTCAATCCTCCACACTCAATCCTCAATTCTCAATCCTCAATTCTCTATCCTCAATCCTCAATTCTCAATCCTCAATCCTCAATCCACAATCGTCAATCCACAATCCTCAACCATCAATACTCAATCCTCTATCCTCAACCCTCATTCCTCAGTCCTCAACACTCAATCTTCAGTCCTCAATCCCCAATCTACAATCCTCAATTATCAATCCTAAATCCTCAATCTTCAACCTCAATCCTCAATCTTGAATCATGAATACACAATTCTTAATCTTCAATCCTCAAACCTCAATCGTCAACCCTCAATCCTCAACCCTGAGACCACAATCCTCAATAACCATTCTTCAATCCCTTATCCGCAATCCTCAATCCTCAATCCACAATCCTCAATCCTCAATCCTCCGTCCACAAACCTCAATCCTCAATCCTCAACCATCAATCCTCAATCCTCAATCCTCAATCCTCAGTCCTCATTCCTCAGTCCTCAGTCCTCAAAGTTCTATCCTCAAACCTCAGCCCTCTTCGTCAATCCTCAATCCTCAATACTCAATCCTCAGCCTTCAATCCTCAATACTCAATCTTCAATCCTCAATCCTCAATCCTCAAACCTCAATTCTGAATCCTCAGTCCTGAATCCTCAACCTTCAGCCCTCAGTCCTCAATAATCAGTTGTCAATCCTCAATCCTCAATAGAATATCGTCTATTCTCAGTTTTCAATACTCAATACTCAATCTGCAATCTTCAAATCGCTATCCACAAACATCAATTCTGAATCCTCAATCCTCAATCTTCAATCCTCAATATTTAATCTTCAATCCTCAATTCTCAAACTTCAATCCTCAATACTGAATCTTCAATCCTCAATCCTCAATCCTCAATACTCAATCTTCAATCATCTATCCTCAATCCTCAATACTCAGTCCTCAATCCTCAATCCTCAATCCGCACTCCTCAATCCACAATCGTCAATCCACAATCCTCAGCCATCAATACTCAATCCTCTATCCTCAACCCTCATTCCTCAGTCCTCAACACTCAATCTTCAGTCCTCAATCCCCAATCTACAATCCTCAATTATCAATCCTAAATCCTCAATCTTCAACCTCAATCCTCAATCTTGAAACATGAATACACAATTCTTAATCTTCAATCCTCAAACCTCAATCGTCAACCCTCAATCCTCAACCCTGAGTCCACAATCCTCAACAACCATTCTTCAATCCCTTATCCGCAATCCTCAATCCTCAATCCACAATCCTCAATCCTCAATCCTCCGTCCACAAACCTCAATCCTCAATCCTCATCCATCAATCCTCAATCCTCAATCCTCAATCCTCAGTCCTCATTCCTCAGTCCTCAGTCCTCAAAGTTCTATCCTCAAACCTCAGCCCTCTTCGTCAATCCTCAATCCTCAATACTCAATCCTCAGCCTTCAATCCTCAATACTCAATCTTCAATCCTCAATCCTCAGTCCTCAAACCTCAATTCTGAATCCTCAGTCCTGAATCCTCAACCTTCAGCCCTCAGTCCTCAATAATCAGTTGTCAATCCTCAATCCTCAATAGAATATCGTCTATTCTCAGTTTTCAATACTCAATACTCAATCTGCAATCTTCAAATCGCTATCCACAAACATCAATTCTGAATCCTCAATCCTCAATCTTCAATCCTCAATATTTAATCTTCAATCCTCAATTCTCAAACTTCAATCCTCAATACTGAATCTTCAATCCTCAATCCTCAATCCTCAATACTCAATCTTCAATCATCTATCCTCAATCCTCAATCCTCAGTCCTCAATCCTCAATCCTCAATCCTCAATCCTCATTCTTCAATCCTCAACACCCAATCCTCACTCTTCAGTCCTCAATCCTCAATCCTCAATCCTCAATTCTCAATCCTGAATCCTCAATCCTCAGACCTCAAACATCAATACTAAACCCTCTGTCCTCGTCCTCAATCCACAACACTCAATCCTCGATCCTCAATATTCAATCATCAATATTCAATCTTCAATCCTCAATCCCCAATCCTCAATACTCAATCCTCAATCCTCAATGTTCAATCCTCAATAGCCAATTCTCAATCTTCAATCCTCAATCCTCAATCCTCAACACTCAGTCCCCAATCCTCAATCTTCAATCCTCAATCCTCAATCCTCAATCCTCAATCCTCAATCCTCGTTCTTCAATCCTCAATACCCAATCCTCAATCTTCAATCCTCAATCTTCTATCCTCAATCCTCAATCCTCAATCCGCACTCCTCAATCCTCAATCGTCAATCCACAATCCTCAACCATCAATACTCAATCCTCTATCCTCAACCCTCATTCCTCAGTCCTCAACACTCAATCTTCAGTCCTCAATCCCCAATCTACATTCCTCAATTATCAATCCTAAATCCTCAATCTTCAACCTCAATCCTCAATCTTGAAACATGAATACACAATTCTTAATCTTCAATCCTCAAACCTCAATCGTCAACCCTCAATCCTCAACCCTGAGTCCACAAACTTCAATCCTCAATCCTCAACCATCAATCCTCAATCCTCAATCCGCAATCCTCAGTCCTCATTCCTCAGACCTCAGTCCTCAAAGTTCTATCCTCAAACCTCAGCCCTCTTCGTCAATCCTCAATCCTCAATCCTCAAACCTCAATCTTCAATCCTCAATACTCAGTCTACAATCTTCAATCCTCAATCCTCAATCCTAAATCCTCATTCTTCAATCCTCAATTCCCAATCCTCAATCTTCAATCCTCAATCCTCAATCCTCAATTCTCAATCCTCAATCCTCAATCCTCAGACCTCAAACATCAATACTAAACCCTCTGTCCTCGTCCTCAATCCACAACCCTCAATCCTCGATCCTCAATATTCAATCATCAATATTCAATCTTCAATCCTCAATCCCCAATCCTCAATACTCAATCCTCAATCCTCAATGTTCAATCCTCAATACCCAATCCTCAATCTTCAATCCTCAATCCTCAATCCTCAACACTCAGTCCCCAATCCTCAATCTTCAATCCTCAATCCTCAATCCTCAATCCTCAATCCTCAATCCTCGTTCTTCAATCCTCAATACCCAATCCTCAATCTTCAATCCTCAATCTTCTATCCTCAGTCCTCAATCCTCAATCCGCACTCCTCAATCCTCAATCGTCAATCCACAATCCTCAGCCATCAATACTCAATCCTCTATCCTCAACCCTCATTCCTCAGTCCTCAACACTCAATCTTCAGTCCTCAATCCCCAATCCTCAATCCTCAGTCCTCATTCCTCAGTCCTCAGTCCTCAAAGTTCTATCCTCAAACCTCAGCCCTCTTCGTCAATCCTCAATCCTCAATCCTCAAACCTCAATCTTCAATCCTCAATACTCAGTCTACAATCTTCAATCCTCAATCCTCAATCCTAAATCCTCATTCTTCAATCCTCAATACCCAATCCTCAATCTTCAATCCTCAATCCTCAATCCTCAATCCTCAATCCTCATTCTTCAATCCTCAACACCCAATCCTCAATCTTCAATCCTCAATCCTCAATCCTCAATCCTCAATTCTCAATCCTCAATCCTCAATCCTCAGACCTCAAACATCAATACTAAACCCTCAGTCCTCGTCCTCAATCCACAACCCTCAATCCTCGATCCTCAGTCTTCAATCGTCAATATTCAATCTTCAATCCTCAATCCTCAATCCTCAATACTCAATCCTCAATACTCAATGTTCAATCCTCAATACCCAATCCTCAACCTTCAATCCTCAATCCTCAATCCTCAATCCTTAATCCTCAATCCTCAATCCTCAGTCCTCGAACCTCAATCCTGAATCCTCAATCCTGAATCCTCAATCCTCAGACCTCAAACATCAATACTAAACCCTCTGTCCTCGTCCTCAATCCACAACCCTCAATCCTCGATCCTCAATATTCAATCATCAATATTCAATCTTCAATCCTCAATCCCCAATCCTCAATACTCAATCCTCAATCCTCAATGTTCAATCCTCAATACCCAATCCTCAATTTTCAATCCTCAATCCTCAATCCTCAACACTCAGTCCCCAATCCTCAATCTTCAATCCTCAATCCTCAATCCTCAATCCTCAATCCTCAATCTTCGTTCATCAATCCTCAATACCCAATCCTCAATCTTCAATCCTCAATCTTCTATCCTCAGTCCTCAATCCTCAATCCGCACTCCTCAATCCTCAATCGTCAATCCACAATCCTCAGCCATCAATACTCAATCCTCTATCCTCAACCCTCATTCCTCAGTCCTCAACACTCAACCTTCAGTCCTCAATCCCCAATCTACAATCCTCAATTATCAATCCTAAATCCTCAATCTTCAACCTCAATCCTCAATCTTGAAACATGAATACACAATTCTTAATCTTCAATCCTCAAACCTCAATCGTCAACCCTCAATCCTCAACCCTGAGTCCACAAACCTCAATTTTCAATCCTCAACCATCAATCCTCAATCCTCAATCCTCAATCCTCAGTCCTCATTCCTCAGTCCTCAGTCCTCAAAGTTCTATCCTCAAACCTCAGCCCTCTTCGTCAATCCGCAATCCTCAATCCTCAAACCTCAATCTTCAATCCTCAATACTCAGTCTACAATCTTCAATCCTCAATCCTCAATCCTAAATCCTCATTCTTCAATCCTCAATACCCAATCCTCAATCTTCAATCCTCAATCCTCAATCCTCAATTCTCAATCCTCAATCCTCAATCCTCAGACCTCAAACATCAATATTCAACCCTCAGTCCTCGTCCACAATCCACAAACCTCAATCCTCAATCCTCAATTCTCAATCCTCAATCCTCAGACCTCAAACATCAATACTAAACCCTCAGTCCTCAATCCTCAATCTTCAATCCTCAATACTCAATCTTCTATCCTCAATCCTCAATCCTCAATCCTCAATCCTCAATCCTCAGACCTCAAACATCAATATTCAACCCTCAGTCCTCGTCCTCAATCCACAACCCTGAATCCTCAATTCTCAATCCTCAATCCTCAATTTTCAAACCTCAATACTCAATCTTCAATCCTCAATCCTCAATCCTCAATCCTCAATCTTCAATCCTCAATACTCAATCTTCTATCCTCAATCCTCAATCCTCAATCCTCAATCCTCATTCTTCAATCCTCAACACCCAATCCTCAATCTTCAATCCTCAATCCTCAATCCTCAATCCTCAATTCTCAATCCTCAATCCTCAATCCTCAGACCTCAAACATCAATACTAAACCCTCAGTCCTCGTCCTCAATCCACAACCCTCAATCCTCGATCCTCAGTCTTCAATCGTCAATATTCAATCTTCAATCCTCAATCCTCAATCCTCAATACTCAATCCTCAATACTCAATGTTCAATCCTCAATACCCAATCCTCAACCTTCAATCCTCAATCCTCAATCCTCAATCCTTAATCCTCAATCCTCAATCCTCAGTCCTCAAACCTCAATCCTGAATCCTCAATCCTGAATCCTCAATCTTCAGCCCTCAGTCCTCAACAATCAGTTGTCAATCCTCAATCCTCAGTAGAATATCCTCAATTCACAGGTCTCAATACTCAATACTCAACCTGCAATCTTCAAATCTCTATCCACAAACATCAATTCTCATCACTCAACCCTCAACACTCAGTCCCCAATCCTCAATCTTCAATCCTCAATCCTCAATCCACAGTTCTCAATCCTCAATCTTCAATCCTCAATACTCAATCTTCAATTCTAAATCCTCAATCCTCGGTCCTCAATCCTCAATCGTCAATCTCCAATCATGAATACTCAACCTTCAATCCTCAATCCTCAGTTCTCAAAACTCAATCCTCAATCCTCAATGTTCAATCCTCAATACCCAATCCTCAATCTTCAATCCTCAATCCTCAATCCTCAATCCTCAATCCTCAATCCTCAATTGTCAGTCCTCAAACCTCAATCCTGAATCCTCAATACTGAATCCTCAATCTTCAGCCCTCAGTCCTCAACAATCAGTTGTCAATCCTCAATCCTCAATATAATATCCTCAATTCACAGGTCTCAATACTCAATACTCAACCTGCAATCTTCAAATCTCTATCCACAAACATCAATTCTCGTCACTCAACCCTCAACACTCAGTCCCCAATCCTCAATCTTCAAACCTCAATCCTCAATCCACAATTCTCAATCCTCAATCTTCAATTCTCAATACTCAATCTTCAATCCTCAATCCTCAATCCTCGGTCCTCAATCCTCAATCGTCAATCTCCAATCCTGAATACTCAACCTTCAATCCTGAATCGTCAATCCTCAATCCTCAATCCTCAATCCTCATTCTTCAATCCTCAATACCCAATCCACAATTTTCAATCCTCAATCCTCAATCCTCAATTCTCAACCCTCAATCCTCAATCCTCAATCCTCAATCCTCGATCGTCAGTCTTCAATCCTCAATACTCAATATTCAATCCTCAATCCTCAATCCTCAATCCTCAATCCTCAAACCTCAATCTTCAATCCTCAATACTCAGTCTACAACCTTCTATCCTCAATCCTCATTCCTAAATCCTCATTCTTCAATCCTCAACACCCAATCCTCAATCTTCAGTCCTCAATCCTCAATCCTCAATCCTCAATTCTCAATCCTGAATCCTCAATCCTCAGACCTCAAGCATCAATACTAAACCCTCTGTCCTCGTCCTCAATCCACAACTCTCAATCCTCGATCCTCAATATTCAATCATCGATATTCAATCTTCAATCCTCAATCCCCAATCCTCAATACTCAATCCTCAATCCTCAATGTTCAATCCTCAATACCCAATCCTCAATCTTCAATCCTCAATCCTCAATCCTCAACACTCTGTCCCCAATCCTCAATCTTCAATTCTCAATCCTCAATCCTCAATCCTCAATCCTCAATCCTCAATCCTCGTTCTTCAATCCTCAATACCCAATCCTCAATCTTCAATCCTCAATCCTCAATTCTCAACCCTCGATCCTCAGTCCTCAGTCCTCAAACCTCAATTCTGAATCCTCAATCGTGCATCCTCAATCTTCAGCCCTCAGTCCTCAACAATCAGTTGTCAATCCTCAATCCCCAATAGAATATCCTCAATTCACAGATTTCAATACTCAATACTCAATCTGCAATCTTCAAATCTCTATCCACAAACATCAATTCTCATCACTCAACCCTGAACGCTCTATCCTCAGTGTTCAATCCTCAATCCTCACTTCTCAATCTTCAATCCTCAATACTGAATCTTCAATCCTCAATCCTCAATCCTCAATCCTCACTCCTCAATCCACAATCCTCAATCCTCAATCTTCAATCCTCAATCCTCATTCTTCAATCCTCAATACTCAATCCTCAATCTTCAATCCTCAATCCTCAATCCTCAATCCTCAATCCTCAATCCTCAATCCTCAATCCTCATTCTTCAATCCTCAATACCCAATCCTCAATCTTCAATCCTCAATCCTCAATTCTCAATCTTCAATCCTCAATACTGAATCTTCAATCCTCAATCCTCGATCCTCAATCCCCAATCCTCACTCCTCAATCCACAATGCACAGTCCTCAATCTTCAATCCTCAATCCTCATTCTTCAATCCTCAATACTCAATCCTCAATCTTCAATCCTCAATCCTCAATCCTCAATCCTCAATCCTCAATCCTCAATCCTCAATCCTCATTCTTCAATCCTCAATACCCAATCCTCAATCTTCAATCCTCAATCCTCAATCCTCAATTCTCAATCCTCAATCCTCAGTCCTCAGTCCTCAAACTTCAATCCTCAACCCTGAGCCCTCATCCTCAATCCTCAATCCTCAATACTCAATCCTCAACCTTCAATCCTCAATACTCAATCTTCAATAATCAATCCTCAATTCTCAATCCTCAATCCTCAATCCTCAATCCTCAATCTTCAATCCTCAATACTCAATCTTCTATACTCAATCCTCAGTCCTCAATCCTCAATCCTCATTCTTCAATCCTCAACACCCAATCCTCAATCTTCAGTCCTCAATCCTCAATCCTCAATCCTCAATTCTCAATCCTGAATCCTCAATCCTCAGACCTCAAACATGAATACTAAACCCTCTGTCCTCGTCCTCAATCCACAAACCTCAATCCTCGATCCTCAATATTCAATCATCAATATTCAATCTTCAATCCTCAATCCTCAACCCTCAATACTCAATCCTCAATTCTCAATGTTCAATCCTCAATACCCAATCCTCAATCTTCAATCCTCAATCCTCAATCCTCAACACTCAGTCCCCAATCCTCAATCTTCAATCCTCAATCCTCAATCCTCAATCCTCAATCCTCAATCCTCGTTCTTCAATCCTCAATACCCAATCCTCAATCTTCAATCCTCAATCCTCAATCCTCAATTCTCAACCCTCGATCCTCAGGCCTCAGTCCTCAAACCTCAATTCTGAATCCTCAATCGTGCATCCTCAATCTTCAGCCCTCAGTCCTCAACAATCAGTTGTCAATCCTCAATCCCCAATAGAATATCCTCAATTCACAGATTTCAATACTCAATACTCAATCTGCAATCTTCAAATCTCTATCCACAAACATCAATTCTCATCACTCAACCCTGAACGCTCTGTCCTCAATGTTCAATCCTCAATCCTCAATTCTCAATCTTCAATCCTCAATACTGAATCTTCAATCCTCAATCCTCGATCCTCAATCCCCAATCCTCACTCCTCAATCCACAATGCACAGTCCTCAATCTTCAATCCTCAATCCTCATTCTTCAATCCTCAATACTCAATCCTCAATCTTCAATCCTCAATCCTCAATCATCAATCCTCAATCCTCAATCCTCAATCCTCAATCCTCATTCTTCAATCCTCAATACCCAATCCTCAATCTTCAATCCTCAATCCTCAATCCTCAATTCTCAATCCTCAATCCTCAGTCCTCAGTCCTCAAACTTCAATCCTCAACCCTGAGCCCTCATCCTCAATCCTCAATCCTCAATACTCAATCCTCAACCTTCAATCCTCAATACTCAATCTTCAATAATCAATCCTCAATTCTCAATCCTCAATGCTCAATCCTCAATCGTCAATACTCAATCCCCAATCCTCAATCTTCAATCCTCAATCCTCAATCCTCAACCCTCAATCCTCAATCCTCAATCCTCAATCCTCAATCGTCAGTCTTCAATCCTCAATACTCAATCTTCAATCCTCAATCCTCAATCCTCAATCCTCAATCCTCAATCCTCAATCCTCAAACCTCAATCTTCAATCCTCAATACTCAGTCTACAATCTTCAATCCTCAATCCTCAATCCTAAATCCTCATTCTTCAATCCTCAATACTCAATCTTCTATACTCAATCCTCAATCCTCAATCCTCAATCGTCAGTCTTCAATCCTCAATACTCAACCTTCAATCCTCAATCCTCAATCCTCAATCCTCAATCCTCAATCCTCAAACCTCAATCTTCAATCCTCAATACTCAGTCTACAATCTTCAATACTCAATCCTCAATCCTAAATCCTCATTCTTCAATCCTCAATCCTCAATCCTCAATCCTCAATCTTCAATCCTCAATACTCAATCTTCTATACTCAATCCTCAGTCCTCAATCCTCAATCCTCATTCTTCAATCCTCAACACCAAATCCTCAATCTTCAGTCCTCAATCCTCAATCCTCAATCCTCAATTCTCAATCCTGAATCCTCAATCCTCAGACCTCAAACATGAATACTAAACCCTCTGTCCTCGTCCTCAATCCACAAACCTCAATCCTCGATCCTCAATATTGAATCATCAATATTCAATCTTCAATCCTCAATCCTCGATCCTCAATACTCAATCCTCAATCCTCAATGTTCAATCCTCAATACCCAATCCTCAATCTTCAATCCTCAATCCTCAATCCTCAACACTCAGTCCCCAATCCTCAATCTTCAATCCTCAATCCTCAATCCTCAATCCTCAATCCTCAATCCTCAATCCTCGTTCTTCAATCCTCAATACCCAATCCTCAATCTTCAATCCTCAATCCTCAATCCTCAATTCTCAACCCTCGATCCTCAGTCCTCAGTCCTCAAACCTCAATTCTGAATCCTCAATCGTGCATCCTCAATCTTCAGCCCTCAGTCCTCAACAATCAGTTGTCAATCCTCAATCCCCAATAGAATATCCTCAATTCACAGATTTCAATACTCAATACTCAATCTGCAATCTTCAAATCTCTAACCACAAACATCAATTCTCATCACTCAACCCTGAACGCTCTGTCCTCAATGTTCAATCCTCAATCCTCAATTCTCAATCTTCAATCCTCAATACTGAATCTTCAATCCTCAATCCTCAATCCTCAATCCTCACTCCTCAATCCACAACCCTCAATCCTCAATCTTCAATCCTCAATCCTCATTCTTCAATCCTCAATACTCAATACTCAATCTTCAATCCTCAATCCTCAATCCTCAATCCTCAATCCTCAATCCTCAATCCTCAATCCTCATTCTTCAATCCTCAATACCCAATCCTCAATCTTCAATCCTCAATCCTCAATCCTCAATTCTCAATCCTCAATCCTCAGTCCTCAGTCCTCAAACTTCAATCCTCAACCCTCAGCCCTCATCCTCAATCCTCAACCCTCAATACTCAATCCTCAACCTTCAATCCTCAATACTCAATCCTCAATACTCAATCTTCAATCCTCGATCCTCAATCCTCAATCCTCAATCCTCAATCCTCAATCCTCAAACCTCAACCTTCAATCCTCAATACTCAGCCTACAATCTTCAATCCTCAATCCTCAACCCTAAATCCTCATTCTTCAATCCTCAAAACCCAATCCTCAATCTTCAATCCTCATCCTTCAATCATCAATTCCCAATCCTCAATCTTCAATCCTCAATCCTCAATCCTCAATTCTTAATCCTCAATCCTTAGTCCTCAGTCCTCAAACCTCAATCCTCAACCCTCAGCCCTCATCCTCAATCCTCAATCCTCAATCCTCAATCCTCAATCCTCAATCTTTAATCCTCAATACTCAATCTTCAATAATCAATCCTCAATCCTCAATACTCAATCCTCAATCCTCAATCTTCAATCCTCAACCTTTAACCCTCAATCCTCAACCCTCAATCCTAAATCCTCAATCCTCAACCTTCAAACCTCAATACTCAACTTCAATCCTCAATCCTCAATCCTCAATCCTCAATCCTCAACCCTCAATCTTCAATCCTCAATACTCAATCTTCAATCCTCAATCCTCAAACCTCAATCCTCAATCGTCATTCTTCAATCCTCAACACCCAATCCTCAATCTTCAAAACTCAATCCTCAGTCCTCAATTCTCAATCCTCAAGCCTCAATCTTCAGACCTCAAACATCAATACTCAACCCTCAGTCCTCGTACTCATTTCTCAATCCTCAATCCTCAATCCTCAATACTCAATCTTCAATCCTCAATAATCAATCTCCAATCCTAGATCCTCAATCCCCAATCCTCAATCCTTAATCCTCAATCTTCAATCCTCAATCCCCAGTCCTCAATCTTCAATCCTCAATGCTCAATCATCAATCCTCAATCCTCAGTCCTCAATCCTGAATCCTCAATCCTCAAACCTCAATCCTCAACCGTCAGTCCTCATTCTTCAATCCTCAATACCCAATCCTCAATCTTCAATCCTCAATCCTCAATCCTCAATTCTCAATCCTCAATCCTCAATCTTCAATCCTCAATACTCAATCTTCAATCCTCAATCCTCAAACCTCAATCCTCAATCGTCATTCTTCAATCCTCAACACCCAATCCTCAATCTTCAAAACTCAATCCTCAGTCCTCAATTCTCAATCCTCAAGCCTCAATCTTCAGACCTCAAACATCAATACTCAACCCTCAGTCCTCGTACTCATTTCTCAATCCTCAATCCTCAATCCTCAATACTCAATCTTCAATCCTCAATAATCAATCTCCAATCCTAGATCCTCAATCCCCAATCCTCAATCCTTAATCCTCAATCTTCAATCCTCAATCCCCAGTCCTCAATCTTCAATCCTCAATGCTCAATCATCAATCCTCAATCCTCATTCTTCAATCCTCAATACTCAATCCTCAATCTTCAATCCTCAATCCTCAATCCTCAATCCTCAATCCTCAATCCTCAATCCTCAATCCTCATTCTTCAATCCTCAATACCCAATCCTCAGTCTTCAATCCTCAATCCTCAATCCTCAATTCTCAATCCTCAATGCTCAATCCTCAATCGTCAATACTCAATCCCCAATCCTCAATCTTCAATCCTCAAACCTCAATCCTCAACCCTCAATCCTCAATCCTCAATCCTCAATCCTCAATCGTCAGTCTTCAATCCTCAATACTCAATCTTCAATCCTCAATCCTCAATCCTCAATCCTCAATCCTCAATCCTCAATCCTCAAACCTCAATCTTCAATCCTCAATACTCAGTCTACAATCTTCAATCCTCAATCCTCAATCCTAAATCCTCATTCTTCAATCCTCAATCCTCAATCCTCAATCCTCAATCTTCAATCCTCAATACTCAATCCTCAACACTCAGTCCCCAATCCTCAATCTTCAATCCTCAATCCTCAATCCTCAATCCTCAATCCTCAATCCTCGTTCTTCAATCCTCAATACCCAATCCTCAATCTTCAATCCTCAATCCTCAATCCTCAATTCTCAACCCTCGATCCTCAGGCCTCAGTCCTCAAACCTCAATTCTGAATCCTCAATCGTGCATCCTCAATCTTCAGCCCTCAGTCCTCAACAATCAGTTGTCAATCCTCAATCCCCAATAGAATATCCTCAATTCACAGATTTCAATACTCAATACTCAATCTGCAATCTTCAAATCTCTATCCACAAACATCAATTCTCATCACTCAACCCTGAACGCTCTGTCCTCAATGTTCAATCCTCAATTCTCAATTCTCAATCTTCAATCCTCAATACTGAATCTTCAATCCTCAATCCTCAATCCTCAATCCTCAATCCTCACTCCTCAATCCACAATCCTCAATCCTCAATCTTCAATCCTGAATCCTCATTCTTCAATCCTCAATACTCAGTCCTCAATCTTCAATCCTCAATCCTCAATCCTCAATCCTCAATCCTCAATCCTCAATCCTCAATCCTCATTCTTCAATCCTCAATACCCAATCCTCAATCTTCAATCCTCAATCCTCAATCCTCAATTCTCAATCCTCAATCCTCAGTCCTCAGTCCTCAAACTTCAATCCTCAACCCTGAGCCCTCATCCTCAATCCTCAATCCTCAATACTCAATCCTCAACCTTCAATCCTCAATACTCAATCTTCAATAATCAATCCTCAATTCTCAATCCTCAATGCTCAATCCTCAATCGTCAATACTCAATCCCGAATCCTCAATCTTCAATCCTCAATCCTCAATCTTCAACCCTCAATCATCATTCCTCAATCCTCAATCCTCAATCGTCAGTCTTAAATCCTCAATACTCAATCTTCAATCCTCAATCCTCAACCCTCAGCCCTCATCCTCAATCCTCAATCCTCAATACTCAATCCTCAACCTTCAATCCTCAATACTCAATCTTCAATAATCAATCCTCAATTCTCAATCCTCAATGCTCAATCCTCAATCGTCAATACTCAATCCCCAATCCTCAATCTTCAATCCTCAATCCTCAATCCTCAACCTTCAGTCCTCAATCCTCAATCCTCAATCCTCAATTCTCAATCCTGAATCCTCAATCCTGAGACCTCAAACATCAATACTAAACCCTCTGTCCTCGTCCTCAATCCACAACCCTCAATCCTCGATCCTCAATATTCAATCATCAATATTCAATCTTCAATCCTCAATCCTCAATCCTCAATCCTCAATACTCAATCCTCAATCCTCAATGTTCAATCCTCAATACCCAATCCTCAATCTTCAATCCTCAATCCTCAATCCTCAATCCTCAATCCTCAATCCTCGTTCTTCAATCCTCAATACCCAATCCTCAATCTTCAATCCTCAATCCTCAATCCTCAATTCTCAACCCTCGATCCTCAGTCCTCAGTCCTCAAACCTCAATTCTGAATCCTCAATCGTGCATCCTCAATCTTCAGCCCTCAATCCTCAACAATCAGTTGTCAATCCTCAATCCCCAATAGAATATCCTCAATTCACAGATTTCAATACTCAATACTCAATCTGCAATCTTCAAATCTCTATCCACAAACATCAATTCTCATCACTCAACCCTGAACGCTCTGTCCTCAATGTTCAATCCTCAATCCTCAATTCTCATCACTCAACCCTGAACGCTCTGTCCTCAATGTTCAATCCTCAATCCTCAATTCTCAATCTTCAATCCTCAATACTGAATCTTCAATCCTCAAACCTCAATCCTCAATCCTCACTCCTCAATCCACAATCCTCAATCCACAATCTTCAATCCTCAATCCTCATTCTTCAATCCTCAATCCTCAGTCCTCAGTCCTCAAACTTCAATCCTCAACCCTCAGCCCTCATCCTCAATCCTCAATCCTCAATACTCAATCCTCAACCTTCAATCCTCAATACTCAATCTTCAATAATCAATCCTCAATTCTCAACCCTCAATCCTCAATCCTCAATCCTCAATCCTCAATCGTCAGTCTTCAATCCTCAATACTCAACCTTCAATCCTCAATCCTCAACCCTCAATCCTCAATCCTCAATCCTCAATCCTCAAACCTCAATCTTCAATCCTCAATACTCAGTCTACAATCTTCAATCCTCAATCCTCAATCCTAAATCCTCATTCTTCAATCCTCAATCCTCAATCCTCAATCCTCAATCCTCAATCCTCAATCTTCAATCCTCAATACTCAATCTTCTATACTCAATCCTCAGTCCTCAATCCTCAATCCTCATTCTTCAATCCTCAACACCCAATCCTCAATCTTCAATCCTCAATCCTCAGTCCTCAATTCTCAATCCTCAATCCTCAATCCTCAGACCTCAAACAACAATACTCAACCCTCAGTCCTCGTACTCAATTCTCAATCCTCAATCCTCAATCCTCAATACTCAATCTTCAATCCTCAATAATCAACCTCCAATCCTAGATCCTCAATCCCCAATGCTCAATCCTTAATCCTCAATCTTCAATCCTCAATCCCCAGTCCTCAATCTCCAATCCTCAATGCTCAATCATCAATCCTCAATCCTCAGTCCTCAATCCTGAATCCTCAATCCTCAAACCTCAATCCTCAACCGTCAGTCCTCGTCCTCAATCCTAAACCCTCAATCCTCAATCCTCTATCTTCAATCCTCAATACTCAGTATTCAATTCTCAATCCTCAATCCTCAATCCTCAATCTTCAATCCTCAATCCTCAATCCTCAATCCTCAATCCTCATTCTTCAATCCTCAATACCCAATCCTCAATCTTCAATCCTCAATCCTCAATCCTCAATTCTCAATCCTCAATCCTCAATCTTCAATCCTCAATCCTCAATCCTCAAACCTCAATCCTGAGTACTCAAACCTCAATACACAATCTTCAATCCTCAATACTCAACCTTCCATCCTCAATCCTCAATACTCTATCCTCAATCCTCAATCCTTAATCCTCAGACCCCAATCCTCAATATTCAATCCTCAATCCTCAATCCTCAATCCTCAATCCTCAATCCTCAATCCTCAACCCTCAGTAATCAACACTCGATCCTCAATCCTCAATCCTCAATCCTCAATCCTCCACACTCAATCCTCAATTCTCAATCCTCACTTCTCTATCCTCAATCCTCAATTCTCAATCCTCAATCCTCAATCCACAATCCCCAATTGTCAATCCTCAATCCTCAACCATCAACCCTCAATCCCCAATCCCCAATCCTCAATCCTCAATCGTCAATCCTCAATCCTCAACCTTCAATCCTCAATCCTCAATCCTCAATATTCAATCCTCAATAGAATAACCTCAATTCTCAGTTTTCAATACTCAGTCCTCAATCTTCAATCGACAGTCCACAATCCTCAATTGTCAACCCTCAATCCTCAATCCTCTGTCCACGACACTCAATCTTCAATCCTCAATCCTCAATAGTCAATCCTCAGTCCTCAACCTACAATCCTCAATAGTCAATCCTCAGTCCTCAACCTACAATCCTCAATCGTCAATCCTCAATCCTCAACCATCAACCCTCTATCCCCAATACTCAATTTTCAATCCTCAGTCCCCAATCCTCACTATTCAATCCTCAATCCTCAATCTTCTATCCTCAATCCTCAATCCTCAATCCGCACTCCTCAATCCACAATCGTCAATCCACAATCCTCAACCATCAATACTCAATCCTCTATCCTCAACCCTCATTCCTCAGTCATCAACACTCAATCTTCAGTCCTCAATCCCCAATCTACAATTCTCAATTATCAATCCTAAATCCTCAATCTTCAACCTCAATCCTCAATCTTGAATCATGAATACACAATTCTTAATCTTCAATCCTCAAACCTCAATCGTCAACCCTCAATCCTCAACCCTGAGTCCACAATCCTCAATAACCATTCTTCAATCCCTTATCCGCAATCCTCAATCCTCAATCCACAATCCTCAATCCTCAATCCTCCGTCCACAAACCTCAATCCTCAATCCTCAACCATCAATCCTCAATCCTCAATCCTCAATCCTCAGTCCTCATTCCTCAGTCCTCAGTCCTCAAAGTTCTATCCTCAAACCTCAGCCCTCTTCGTCAATCCTCAATCCTCAATACTCAATCCTCAGCCTTCAATCCTCAATACTCAATCTTCAATCCTCAATCCTCAGTCCTCAAACCTCAATTCTGAATCCTCAGTCCTGAATCCTCAACCTTCAGCCCTCAGTCCTCAATAATCAGTTGTCAATCCTCAATCCTCAATAGAATATCGTCTATTCTCAGTTTTCAATACTCAATACTCAATCTGCAATCTTCAAATCGCTATCCACAAACATCAATTCTGAATCCTCAATCCTCAAACTTCAATCCTCAATACTGAATCTTCAATCCTCAATCCTCAATCCTCAATACTCAATCTTCAATCATCTATCCTTAATCCTCAATCCTCAGTCCTCAATCCTCAATCCTCAATCCGCACTCCTCAATCCACAATCGTCAATCCACAATCCTCAACCATCAATACTCAATCCTCTATCCTCAACCCTCATTCCTCAGTCCTCAACACTCAATCTTCAGTCCTCAATCCCCAATCTACAATCCTCAATTATCAATCCTAAATCCTCAATCTTCAACCTCAATCCTCAATCTTGAAACATGAATACACAATTCTTAATCTTCAATCCTCAATCCTCAATCCTCAGACCTCAAACATCAATACTCAACCCTCAGTCCTCGTACTCAATTCTCAATCCTCAATCCTCAATCCTCAATACTCAATCTTCAATCCTCAATAATCAATCTCCAATCCTAGATCCTCAATCCCCAATCCTCAATCCTTAATCCTCAATCTTCAATCCTCAATCCCCTGTCCTCAATCTTCAATCCTCAATGCTCAATCATCAATCCTCAATCCTCAGTCCTCAATCCTGAATCCTCAACCCTCAAGCCTCAATCCTCAACCGTCAGTCCTCGTCCTCAATCCTAAACCCTCAATCCTCAATCCTCTATCTTCAATCCTCAATACTCAGTATTCAATACTCAATCCTCAATCCTCAATCCTCAATCTTCAATCCTCAATCCTCAATCCTCAATCCTCAATCCTCATTCTTCAATCCTCAATACCCAATCCTCAATCTTCAATCCTCAATCCTCAATCCTCAATTCTCAATCCTCAATCCTCAATCTTCAATCCTCAATCCTCAATCCTCAAACCTCAATCCTGAGTACTCAAACCTCAATACACAATCTTCAATCCTCAATACTCAACCTTCCATCCTCAATCCTCAATACTCAATCCTCAATCCTCAATCCTTAATCCTCAGACCCCAATCCTCAATATTCAATCCTCAATCCTCAATCCTCAATCCTCAATCCTCAATCCTCAATCCTCAACCCTCAGTAATCAACACTCGATCCTCAATCCTCAATCTTCAATCCTCCACACTCAATCCTCAATTCTCAATCCTCAATTCTCTATCCTCAATCCTCAATTCTCAATCCTCAATCCTCAATCCACAATCGTCAATCCACAATCCTCAACCATCAATACTCAATCCTCTATCCTCAACCCTCATTCCTCAGTCCTCAACACTCAATCTTCAGTCCTCAATCCCCAATCTACAATCCTCAATTATCAATCCTAAATCCTCAATCTTCAACCTCAATCCTCAATCTTGAAACATGAATACACAATTCTTAATCTTCAATCCTCAAACCTCAATCGTCAACCCTCAATCCTCAACCCTGAGACCACAATCCTCAATAACCATTCTTCAATCCCTTATCCGCAATCCTCAATCCTCAATCCACAATCCTCAATCCTCAATCCTCCGTCCACAAACCTCAATCCTCAATCCTCAACCATCAATCCTCAATCCTCAATCCTCAATCCTCAGTCCTCATTCCTCAGTCCTCAGTCCTCAAAGTTCTATCCTCAAACCTCAGCCCTCTTCGTCAATCCTCAATCCTCAATACTCAATCCTCAGCCTTCAATCCTCAATACTCAATCTTCAATCCTCAATCCTCAATCCTCAAACCTCAATTCTGAATCCTCAGTCCTGAATCCTCAACCTTCAGCCCTCAGTCCTCAATAATCAGTTGTCAATCCTCAATCCTCAATAGAATATCGTCTATTCTCAGTTTTCAATACTCAATACTCAATCTGCAATCTTCAAATCGCTATCCACAAACATCAATTCTGAATCCTCAATCCTCAATCTTCAATCCTCAATATTTAATCTTCAATCCTCAATTCTCAAACTTCAATCCTCAATACTGAATCTTCAATCCTCAATCCTCAATCCTCAATACTCAATCTTCAATCATCTATCCTCAATCCTCAATACTCAGTCCTCAATCCTCAATCCTCTATCCGCACTCCTCAATCCACAATCGTCAATCCACAATCCTCAGCCATCAATACTCAATCCTCTATCCTCAACCCTCATTCCTCAGTCCTCAACACTCAATCTTCAGTCCTCAATCCCCAATCTACAATCCTCAATTATCAATCCTAAATCCTCAATCTTCAACCTCAATCCTCAATCTTGAAACATGAATACACAATTCTTAATCTTCAATCCTCAAACCTCAATCGTCAACCCTCAATCCTCAACCCTGAGTCCACAATCCTCAACAACCATTCTTCAATCCCTTATCCGCAATCCTCAATCCTCAATCCACAATCCTCAATCCTCAATCCTCCGTCCACAAACCTCAATCCTCAATCCTCATCCATCAATCCTCAATCCTCAATCCTCAATCCTCAGTCCTCATTCCTCAGTCCTCAGTCCTCAAAGTTCTATCCTCAAACCTCAGCCCTCTTCGTCAATCCTCAATCCTCAATACTCAATCCTCAGCCTTCAATCCTCAATACTCAATCTTCAATCCTCAATCCTCAGTCCTCAAACCTCAATTCTGAATCCTCAGTCCTGAATCCTCAACCTTCAGCCCTCAGTCCTCAATAATCAGTTGTCAATCCTCAATCCTCAATAGAATATCGTCTATTCTCAGTTTTCAATACTCAATACTCAATCTGCAATCTTCAAATCGCTATCCACAAACATCAATTCTGAATCCTCAATCCTCAATCTTCAATCCTCAATATTTAATCTTCAATCCTCAATTCTCAAACTTCAATCCTCAATACTGAATCTTCAATCCTCAATCCTCAATCCTCAATACTCAATCTTCAATCATCTATCCTCAATCCTCAATCCTCAGTCCTCAATCCTCAATCCTCAATCCTCAATCCTCATTCTTCAATCCTCAACACCCAATCCTCACTCTTCAGTCCTCAATCCTCAATCCTCAATCCTCAATTCTCAATCCTGAATCCTCAATCCTCAGACCTCAAACATCAATACTAAACCCTCTGTCCTCGTCCTCAATCCACAACACTCAATCCTCGATCCTCAATATTCAATCATCAATATTCAATCTTCAATCCTCAATCCCCAATCCTCAATACTCAATCCTCAATCCTCAATGTTCAATCCTCAATAGCCAATTCTCAATCTTCAATCCTCAATCCTCAATCCTCAACACTCAGTCCCCAATCCTCAATCTTCAATCCTCAATCCTCAATCCTCAATCCTCAATCCTCAATCCTCGTTCTTCAATCCTCAATACCCAATCCTCAATCTTCAATCCTCAATCTTCTATCCTCAATCCTCAATCCTCAATCCGCACTCCTCAATCCTCAATCGTCAATCCACAATCCTCAACCATCAATACTCAATCCTCTATCCTCAACCCTCATTCCTCAGTCCTCAACACTCAATCTTCAGTCCTCAATCCCCAATCTACATTCCTCAATTATCAATCCTAAATCCTCAATCTTCAACCTCAATCCTCAATCTTGAAACATGAATACACAATTCTTAATCTTCAATCCTCAAACCTCAATCGTCAACCCTCAATCCTCAACCCTGAGTCCACAAACTTCAATCCTCAATCCTCAACCATCAATCCTCAATCCTCAATCCGCAATCCTCAGTCCTCATTCCTCAGACCTCAGTCCTCAAAGTTCTATCCTCAAACCTCAGCCCTCTTCGTCAATCCTCAATCCTCAATCCTCAAACCTCAATCTTCAATCCTCAATACTCAGTCTACAATCTTCAATCCTCAATCCTCAATCCTAAATCCTCATTCTTCAATCCTCAATTCCCAATCCTCAATCTTCAATCCTCAATCCTCAATCCTCAATTCTCAATCCTCAATCCTCAATCCTCAGACCTCAAACATCAATACTAAACCCTCTGTCCTCGTCCTCAATCCACAACCCTCAATCCTCGATCCTCAATATTCAATCATCAATATTCAATCTTCAATCCTCAATCCCCAATCCTCAATACTCAATCCTCAATCCTCAATGTTCAATCCTCAATACCCAATCCTCAATCTTCAATCCTCAATCCTCAATCCTCAACACTCAGTCCCCAATCCTCAATCTTCAATCCTCAATCCTCAATCCTCAATCCTCAATCCTCAATCCTCGTTCTTCAATCCTCAATACCCAATCCTCAATCTTCAATCCTCAATCTTCTATCCTCAGTCCTCAATCCTCAATCCGCACTCCTCAATCCTCAATCGTCAATCCACAATCCTCAGCCATCAATACTCAATCCTCTATCCTCAACCCTCATTCCTCAGTCCTCAACACTCAATCTTCAGTCCTCAATCCCCAATCTACAATCCTCAATTATCAATCCTAAATCCTCAATCTTCAACCTCATTCCTCAATCTTGAAACATGAATACACAATTCTTAATCTTCAATCCTCAAACCTCAATCGTCAACCCTCAATCCTCAACCCTGAGTCCACAAACCTCAATCCTCAATCCTCAACCATCAATCCTCAATCCCCAATCCTCAATCCTCAGTCCTCATTCCTCAGTCCTCAGTCCTCAAAGTTCTATCCTCAAACCTCAGCCCTCTTCGTCAATCCTCAATCCTCAATCCTCAAACCTCAATCTTCAATCCTCAATACTCAGTCTACAATCTTCAATCCTCAATCCTCAATCCTAAATCCTCATTCTTCAATCCTCAATACCCAATCCTCAATCTTCAATCCTCAATCCTCAATCCTCAATCCTCAATCCTCATTCTTCAATCCTCAACACCCAATCCTCAATCTTCAATCCTCAATCCTCAATCCTCAATCCTCAATTCTCAATCCTCAATCCTCAATCCTCAGACCTCAAACATCAATACTAAACCCTCAGTCCTCGTCCTCAATCCACAACCCTCAATCCTCGATCCTCAGTCTTCAATCGTCAATATTCAATCTTCAATCCTCAATCCTCAATCCTCAATACTCAATCCTCAATACTCAATGTTCAATCCTCAATACCCAATCCTCAACCTTCAATCCTCAATCCTCAATCCTCAATCCTTAATCCTCAATCCTCAATCCTCAGTCCTCGAACCTCAATCCTGAATCCTCAATCCTGAATCCTCAATCCTCAGACCTCAAACATCAATACTAAACCCTCTGTCCTCGTCCTCAATCCACAACCCTCAATCCTCGATCCTCAATATTCAATCATCAATATTCAATCTTCAATCCTCAATCCCCAATCCTCAATACTCAATCCTCAATCCTCAATGTTCAATCCTCAATACCCAATCCTCAATCTTCAATCCTCAATCCTCAATCCTCAACACTCAGTCCCCAATCCTCAATCTTCAATCCTCAATCCTCAATCCTCAATCCTCAATCCTCAATCTTCGTTCATCAATCCTCAATACCCAATCCTCAATCTTCAATCCTCAATCTTCTATCCTCAGTCCTCAATCCTCAATCCGCACTCCTCAATCCTCAATCGTCAATCCACAATCCTCAGCCATCAATACTCAATCCTCTATCCTCAACCCTCATTCCTCAGTCCTCAACACTCAACCTTCAGTCCTCAATCCCCAATCTACAATCCTCAATTATCAATCCTAAATCCTCAATCTTCAACCTCAATCCTCAATCTTGAAACATGAATACACAATTCTTAATCTTCAATCCTCAAACCTCAATCGTCAACCCTCAATCCTCAACCCTGAGTCCACAAACCTCAATTTTCAATCCTCAACCATCAATCCTCAATCCTCAATCCTCAATCCTCAGTCCTCATTCCTCAGTCCTCAGTCCTCAAAGTTCTATCCTCAAACCTCAGCCCTCTTCGTCAATCCGCAATCCTCAATCCTCAAACCTCAATCTTCAATCCTCAATACTCAGTCTACAATCTTCAATCCTCAATCCTCAATCCTAAATCCTCATTCTTCAATCCTCAATACCCAATCCTCAATCTTCAATCCTCAATCCTCAATCCTCAATTCTCAATCCTCAATCCTCAATCCTCAGACCTCAAACATCAATATTCAACCCTCAGTCCTCGTCCACAATCCACAAACCTCAATCCTCAATCCTCAATTCTCAATCCTCAATCCTCAGACCTCAAACATCAATACTAAACCCTCAGTCCTCAATCCTCAATCTTCAATCCTCAATACTCAATCTTCTATCCTCAATCCTCAATCCTCAATCCTCAATCCTCAATCCTCAGACCTCAAACATCAATATTCAACCCTCAGTCCTCGTCCTCAATCCACAACCCTGAATCCTCAATTCTCAATCCTCAATCCTCAATTTTCAAACCTCAATACTCAATCTTCAATCCTCAATCCTCAATCCTCAATCCTCAATCTTCAATCCTCAATACTCAATCTTCTATCCTCAATCCTCAATCCTCAATCCTCAATCCTCATTCTTCAATCCTCAACACCCAATCCTCAATCTTCAATCCTCAATCCTCAATCCTCAATCCTCAATTCTCAATCCTCAATCCTCAATCCTCAGACCTCAAACATCAATACTAAACCCTCAGTCCTCGTCCTCAATCCACAACCCTCAATCCTCGATCCTCAGTCTTCAATCGTCAATATTCAATCTTCAATCCTCAATCCTCAATCCTCAATACTCAATCCTCAATACTCAATGTTCAATCCTCAATACCCAATCCTCAACCTTCAATCCTCAATCCTCAATCCTCAATCCTTAATCCTCAATCCTCAATCCTCAGTCCTCAAACCTCAATCCTGAATCCTCAATCCTGAATCCTCAATCTTCAGCCCTCAGTCCTCAACAATCAGTTGTCAATCCTCAATCCTCAGTAGAATATCCTCAATTCACAGGTCTCAATACTCAATACTCAACCTGCAATCTTCAAATCTCTATCCACAAACATCAATTCTCATCACTCAACCCTCAACACTCAGTCCCCAATCCTCAATCTTCAATCCTCAATCCTCAATCCACAGTTCTCAATCCTCAATCTTCAATCCTCAATACTCAATCTTCAATTCTAAATCCTCAATCCTCGGTCCTCAATCCTCAATCGTCAATCTCCAATCATGAATACTCAACCTTCAATCCTCAATCCTCAGTTCTCAAAACTCAATCCTCAATCCTCAATGTTCAATCCTCAATACCCAATCCTCAATCTTCAATCCTCAATCCTCAATCCTCAATCCTCAATCCTCAATCCTCAATTGTCAGTCCTCAAACCTCAATCCTGAATCCTCAATACTGAATCCTCAATCTTCAGCCCTCAGTCCTCAACAATCAGTTGTCAATCCTCAATCCTCAATATAATATCCTCAATTCACAGGTCTCAATACTCAATACTCAACCTGCAATCTTCAAATCTCTATCCACAAACATCAATTCTCGTCACTCAACCCTCAACACTCAGTCCCCAATCCTCAATCTTCAAACCTCAATCCTCAATCCACAATTCTCAATCCTCAATCTTCAATTCTCAATACTCAATCTTCAATCCTCAATCCTCAATCCTCGGTCCTCAATCCTCAATCGTCAATCTCCAATCCTGAATACTCAACCTTCAATCCTGAATCGTCAATCCTCAATCCTCAATCCTCAATCCTCATTCTTCAATCCTCAATACCCAATCCACAATTTTCAATCCTCAATCCTCAATCCTCAATTCTCAACCCTCAATCCTCAATCCTCAATCCTCAATCCTCGATCGTCAGTCTTCAATCCTCAATACTCAATATTCAATCCTCAATCCTCAATCCTCAATCCTCAATCCTCAAACCTCAATCTTCAATCCTCAATACTCAGTCTACAACCTTCTATCCTCAATCCTCATTCCTAAATCCTCATTCTTCAATCCTCAACACCCAATCCTCAATCTTCAGTCCTCAATCCTCAATCCTCAATCCTCAATTCTCAATCCTGAATCCTCAATCCTCAGACCTCAAGCATCAATACTAAACCCTCTGTCCTCGTCCTCAATCCACAACTCTCAATCCTCGATCCTCAATATTCAATCATCGATATTCAATCTTCAATCCTCAATCCCCAATCCTCAATACTCAATCCTCAATCCTCAATGTTCAATCCTCAATACCCAATCCTCAATCTTCAATCCTCAATCCTCAATCCTCAACACTCTGTCCCCAATCCTCAATCTTCAATTCTCAATCCTCAATCCTCAATCCTCAATCCTCAATCCTCAATCCTCGTTCTTCAATCCTCAATACCCAATCCTCAATCTTCAATCCTCAATCCTCAATCCTCAATTCTCAACCCTCGATCCTCAGTCCTCAGTCCTCAAACCTCAATTCTGAATCCTCAATCGTGCATCCTCAATCTTCAGCCCTCAGTCCTCAACAATCAGTTGTCAATCCTCAATCCCCAATAGAATATCCTCAATTCACAGATTTCAATACTCAATACTCAATCTGCAATCTTCAAATCTCTATCCACAAACATCAATTCTCATCACTCAACCCTGAACGCTCTATCCTCAGTGTTCAATCCTCAATCCTCACTTCTCAATCTTCAATCCTCAATACTGAATCTTCAATCCTCAATCCTCAATCCTCAATCCTCACTCCTCAATCCACAATCCTCAATCCTCAATCTTCAATCCTCAATCCTCATTCTTCAATCCTCAATACTCAATCCTCAATCTTCAATCCTCAATCCTCAATCCTCAATCCTCAATCCTCAATCCTCAATCCTCAATCCTCATTCTTCAATCCTCAATACCCAATCCTCAATCTTCAATCCTCAATCCTCAATCCTCAATTCTCAATCCTCAATCCTCAGTCCTCAGTCCTCAAACTTCAATCCTCAACCCTCAGCCCTCATCCTCAATCCTCAATCCTCAATACTCAATCCTCAACCTTCAATCCTCAATACTCAATCTTCAATAATCAATCCTCAATTCTCAATCCTCAATGCTCAATCCTCAATCGTCAATACTCAATCCCCAATCCTCAATCTTCAATCCTCAATCCTCAATCCTCAACCCTCAATCCTCAATCCTCAATCCTCAATCTTCAATCGTCAGTCTTCAATCCTCAAACTTCAATCCTCAATACTCAGTCTACAATCTTCAATCCTCAATCCTCAATCATAAATCCTCATTCTTCAATCCTCAAAACCCAATCCTCAATCTTCAATCCTCATCCTTCAATTGTCAATTCCCAATCCTCAATCTTCACTCCTCAATCCTCAATCCTCAATTCTTAATCCTCAATCCTTAGTCCTCAGTCCTCAAACCTCAATCCTCAACCCTCAGCCCTCATCCTCAATCCTCAACCCTCAATCCTCAATCCTCAATCTTTAATCCTCAAGACTCAATCTTCAATAATCAATCCTCAATCCTCAATACTCAATCCTCAATCCTCAATCTTCAATCCTCAACCTTTAACCCTCAATCCTCAATCCTCAATCCTAAATCCTCAATCCTCAACCTTCAAACCTCAATACTCCATCTTCAATCCTCAATCCTCAATCCTCAATCCTCAATCCTCAATCCTCAATCTTCAATCCTCAACACTCAATCTTCAATCCTCAATCCTCAAACCTCAATCCTCAATCGTCATTCTTCAATCCTCAACACCCAATCCTCAATCTTCAATCCTCAATCCTCAGTCCTCAATTCTCAATCCTCAATCCTCAATCCTCAGACCTCAAACATCAATACTCAACCCTCAGTCCTCGTACTCAATTCTCAATTCTCAATCCTCAATCCTCAATACTCAATCTTCAATCCTCAATAATCAATCTCCAATCCTAGATCCTCAATCCCCAATCCTCAATCCTTAATCCTCAATCTTCAATCCTCAATCCCCAGTCCTCAATCTTCAATCCTCAATGCTCAATCATCAATCCTCAATCCTCAGTCCTCAATCCTGAATCCTCAATCCTCAAACCTCAATCCTCAATCGTCAGTCCTCGTCCTCAATCCTAAACCATCAATCCTCAATCCTCTATCTTCAATCCTCAATACTCAGTATTCAATCCTCAATCCTCAATCCTCAATCCTCAATCTTCAATCCTCAATCCTCAATCCTCAATCCTCAATCCTCATTCTTCAATCCTCAATACCCAATCCTCAATCTTCAATCCTCAATCCTCAATCCTCAATTCTCAATCCTCAATCCTCAATTCTCAATCCTCAATCCTCAGTCCTCAGTCCTCAAACCTCAATCCTCAATCCTCAATCCTCAAACCTCAATCCTGGGTACTCAAACCTCAATACACAATCTTCAATCCTCAATACTCAACCTACCATCCTCAATCCTCAATACTCAATCCTCAATCCTCAATCCTTAATCCTCAGATCCCAATCCTGAATATTCAATCCTCAATCCTCAATCCTCAATCCTCAAACCTCAATCCTCAATCCTCAACCCTCAGTAATCAACACTCGATCCTCAATCCTCAATCTTCAATCCTCAACACTCAATCCTCAATTCTCAATCCTCAATTCTCTATCCTCAATCCTCAATCCTCAATCCTCAATCCTCAATCCACAATCCCTAATTGTCAATCCCCAATCCTCAACCATCAATCCTCAATCCTCAATGCCCAATCCTCAATCCTCAATCGTCAATCCTCAACCCTCAACCTTCAATCCTCAACCACCAATCGTCAATCCTCAATCCTCAATCGTCAATCCACAAACCTCAACCTTCAATCCTCAATACTCAATCCTCAATATTCAATCCTCAATAGAATAACCTCAATTCTCAGTTTTCAATACTCAGTCCTCAATCTTCAATCGACAGTCCACAATCCTCAATTTTCAACCCTCAATCCTCAATCCCCTGTCCACGACACTCAATCTTCAATCCTCAATCCTCAATAGTCAATCCTCAGTCCTCAACCTACAATCCTCAATCGTCAATCCTCAATCCTCAACCATCAATCCTCTATCCCCAATACTCAATCTTCAATCCTCAGTCCCCAATCCTCAATATTCAATCCTCAATCCTCAATCTTCTATCCTCAATCCTCAATCCTCAATCCGCACTCCTCAATCCTCAATCGTCAGTCCACAATCCTCAACCATCAATACTCAATCCTCTATCCTCAACCCTCATTCCTCAGTCCTCAACACTCAATCTTCAGTCCTCAATCCCCAATCTACAATCCTCAATTATCAATCCTAAATCCTCAATCTTCAACCTCAATCCTCAATCTTGAAACATGAATTCACAATTCTTAATCTTCAATCCTCAAACCTCAATCGTAACCCTCAATCCTCAACCCTGAGTCCACAATCCTCAATAACCATTCTTCAATCCCTTATCCGCAATCCTCAATCCTCAATCCACAATCCTCAATCCTCAATCCTCCGTCCACAAACCTCAATCCTCAATCCTCAACCGTCAATCCTCAATCCTCAATCCTCAACCCTCAGTCCTCAATCCTCAGTCCTCAATCCTCAATCCTCAATCCCCAATCTTCTATCATCAATCATCAATCCTCAATTTTCAATCCTCAACCCTCAATCCTCAACCCTCAATCGTCAACCCTCAGTAATCAACCCTCAATCCTCAATTCTCAATCCTCAATCTTCAGTCCTCAATCCTCAATCCTCAATCCTCAATCCTCAATCCTCAGTTCTCAGTCCTCAAACCTCAATCCTCAACCCTCAGACCTCATCCTCATTCCTCAATTCTCAATCCTCAATCCTCAGTCCTCAGTCCTCAAAGTTCTATCCTCAAACCTCAGCCCTCTTCGTCAATCCTCAATCCTCAATGCTCAATCCTCAGCCTTCAATCCTCAATACTCAATCTTCAATCCTCAATCCTCAGTCCTCAAACCTCAATTCTGCATCCTCAGTCCTGAATCCTCAACCTTCAGCCCTCAGTCCTCAATAATCAGTTGTCAATCCTCAATCCTCAATAGACTATCGTCAATTCTCAGTTTTCAATACTCAATACTCAATCTGCAATCTTCAAATCGCTATCCACAAACATCAATTCTGAATCCTCAATCCTCAATCTTCAATCCTCAATATTTAATATTCAATCCTCAATTCTCAAACTTCAATCCTCAATACTGAATCTTCAATCCTCAATCCTCAATCCTCAATCCTCAATCTTCAATCCTCAATACACAATCTCAAATCCCCAACCCTCAATCCTCAATCCTTAATCCTCAATCCTCAATCCTCAATCATCAATCCTCAATCTTCAATGCTCAATCCTCAATCCTCAATCCTCAATCCTCAATACTCAACCATCATTAATTCTCAATACTCAATAGAATATCCTGAATTCTCAGGATGCAATACTCAAACATCAATCCTCAACCCTCAGCCCGCATCCTCCATCCTCAATACTCGATCCTCAATCCTCAATCTTCAATCCTCAATACTCAATCTTCAATCCTCAATCCTCTATCCTCAAACCTCAGTCCTCAATACTCAGTCATGAATACTCAATCTTCAATACTCAATCCTCAATCCTCAATCCTCAATCCTCAATCCTCAATCCTCAATCCCCAATCATCATTCCCCAAACCTCAATCCTCAATCCCCAATCCTCAATCCTCATACCCCAAACCTCAATCCTCAATCCTCAATCCTCAATCTTCAATCCTCAATATTTAATCTTCAATCCTCAATCCTCATTCTTCAATCCTCAATACCAAAACCTCAATCTTCAATCCTCAATCCTCAATCCTCAATTCTCAATCCTCAACCCTCAATCCTCAGACCTCAAACATCAATACCCAACCCTCAGTCCTCGTCCTCAATCCACAACCCTCAATCATCAATCCTCAATCTTCAGCCATCAATATTCAATCTTCAATCCTCAATCCTCAGTCCTCAATCCTCAATCTTCAATCCTCAATCCTCAGTCCTCAATCCTCAATCCTCAATTCTCAATCGTCAATCCTCAATACCCAATCCTCAATTTTCAATCCTCAATCCTCAATCATCAATCCTCTATCTTCAATACTCAATCCTCAATCCCCAATCCTCAATCCTCAATACTCAACCATCAATCCTCAATTCTCAATACTCAATAGAATATCCTGAATTCTCAGGATTCAATACTCAAACCTCAATCCTCAACCCTCAGCTCTCATCCTCCATCCTCAATCCTCAATCCTCAACCCTCAATCTTCAATCCTCAATACTCAATCTTCAATTCTCAATCCTCAATCCTCAATCCACAATACTCAATCCTCAGTCATGAATACTCAATCTTCAATACTCAATCATCAATCCTCAATCCTCAATCCTCAATCCTAAATCCTCAATCCTAATTCCCCAAACGTCTATCCTTAACCCTCAGTCCTCATCCTCAATTCTCAATACACAATCGTCAATCCTCACTCCTCAATCATCAATCCTCAATCTTCAATACTCAATCCTCAATCCTCAATCCTCAATCCTCAATCCTCAATCCTCAAACCTCAGTCCTCAATCCTCAGTCATGAGTACTCAATTTTCAATACTCAATCCTCAATCCTCAATCCTCAATCCTCAAACCTCAATCCTCAATCCTCAATCATCATTCCCCAAACCTCAATACTCAATCCTCAATCCTCAATCTTCAATCCTCAATATTTAATCTTCAATCCTGAATCCTCAATCCTCAATCCTCAATCCTCAATCCTCAATCCTCAATCCTCAATCCTCAATCTTCAATCCTCAATACTCAATCTTCAATCCTCAATCCTCAATCCTCAATCCTCAATCCTCATTCTCCAATCCTCAATACCAAAACCTCAATCTTCAATCCTCAATCCTCAATCCTCAATTCTCAAACCTCAATCCTCAATCCTCACACCTCAAACATCAATACTCAACCCTCAATCCTCAACCCTCAGCCCGCATCCTCCATCCTCAATACTCGATCCTCAATCCTCAATACTCGATCCTCAATCCTCAATCTTCAATCCTCAATACTCAATCTTCAATCCTCAATCCTCAATCCTCAAACCTCAGTCCTCAATACTCAGTCATGAATACTCAATCTTCAATACTCAATCCTCAATCCTCAATCCTCAATCCTCAATCCTCAATCCTCAATCCTCATTCGTCAATAATCAATACCCAATCCTCAATCTTCAATCCTCAATCCTCAATCCTCAACTCTCAATCCTCAATCCTCAATCCTCAGACCTCAAACAGCAATACTCAACCCTCAGTCCTCGTCCTCAATACACAACCATCAATACTCAATCGTCAATCTTCAATCTTCAATATTCAATCTTCAGTCCTCAATCCTCAATCCTCGATCCTCAATCCTAAATCCTCAATATTCCAACAGCAATACCCAATCCTCAATCTTCAATCCGCAATCCTCAATCATCAATCCTCAATCCTCAATCCTCAATCCTCAATCCTCAGACCTCAAACCTCAAACCTGAATCCCCAATCCTGAATCCTCAATCTTCAGACCTCAGTCCTCAACAATCAGTTGTCAATTCACAATCCTCAATAGAAGATCATCAATTCACAGCTTTCAATACGCAATACTCAATCTGCAATCTTCAAATCTCTATCCACAAACATCAATTCTCATCATTCAGCCCTCAACACTCAGTCCCCAATCCTCAATCTTCAATCCTCAATCCTCAAACCGCAATCCTCAATACTCAACCTTCAATCCTCAATAGTCAATCATCAATCCTCAATCTTCAATCCTCAATCCTCAATCCTCAATCCTCAATCCTCAATCATCAATCCTCAACAGACAACCTTCAATCCTCAATACTCAATCTTCAATCCTCAATCCTCAATCCTCAATCCTCAATCCTCATTCTTCAATCCTCAATACCCAATCCTCAATCTTCAATCCTCAGACCTCAAACAGCAATACCCAACCCTCAGTCCTCGTCCTCAAAACACAACCATCAATCCTCAATCCTCAATCTTCAATCTTCAATATTCAATCTTCAGTCCTCAATCCTCAATTCTAGATCTTCAATCCTCAATCCTCAATATTCAAACCGCAATACCCAATCCTCAATCTTCAATCCGCAATCCTCAATCATCAATCCTCAATCCTCAATCCTCAATCCTCAATCCTCAATCCTCAGCCCTCAAACCTCAAACCTGAATCCCCAATCCTGAATCCTCATCCTTCAGACCTCAGTCCTCAACAATCAGTTGTCAATCCTCAATCCCCAATAGAATATCCTCAATTCACAGATTTCAATACTCAATACTCAATCTGCAATCTTCAAATCTCTATCCACAAACATCAATTCTCATCACTCAACCCTGAACGCTCTATCCTCAGTGTTCAATCCTCAATCCTCACTTCTCAATCTTCAATCCTCAATACTGAATCTTCAATCCTCAATCCTCAATCCTCAATCCTCACTCCTCAATCCACAATCCTCAATCCTCAATCTTCAATCCTCAATCCTCATTCTTCAATCCTCAATACTCAATCCTCAATCTTCAATCCTCAATCCTCAATCCTCAATCCTCAATCCTCAATCCTCAATCCTCAATCCTCACTCCTCAATCCACAATCCTCAATCCTCAATCTTCAATCCTCAATCCTCATTCTTCAATCCTCAATACTCAATCCTCAATCTTCAATCCTCAATCCTCAATCCTCAATCCTCAATCCTCAATCCTCAATCCTCAATCCTCATTCTTCAATCCTCAATACCCAATCCTCAATCTTCAATCCTCAATCCTCAATCCTCAATTCTCAATCCTCAATCCTCAATCCTCAATCCTCAACCCTCAATCCTCAATCCTCAATCCTCAATCCTCAATCGTCAGTCTTCAATCCTCAAACTTCAATCCACAATACTCAGTCTACAATCTTCAATCCTCAATCCTCAATCATAAATCCTCATTCTTCAATCCTCAAAACCCAATCCTCAATCTTCAATCCTCATCCTTCAATTGTCAATTCCCAATCCTCAATCTTCACTCCTCAATCCTCAATCCTCAATTCTTAATCCTCAATCCTTAGTCCTCAGTCCTCAAACCTCAATCCTCAACCCTCAGCCCTCATCCTCAATCCTCAACCCTGAATCCTCAATCCTCAATCTTTAATCCTCAAGACTCAATCTTCAATAATCAATCCTCAATCCTCAATACTCAATCCTCAATCCTCAATCTTCAATCCTCAACCTTTAACCCTCAATCCTCAATCCTCAATCCTAAATCCTCAATCCTCAACCTTCAAACCTCAATACTCAATCTTCAATCCTCAATCCTCAATCCTCAATCCTCAATCCTCAATCCTCAATCTTCAATCCTCAACACTCAATCTTCAATCCTCAATCCTCAAACCTCAATCCTCAATCGTCATTCTTCAATCCTCAACACCCAATCCTCAATCTTCAATCCTCAATCCTCAGTCCTCAATTCTCAATCCTCAATCCTCAATCCTCAGACCTCAAACATCAATACTCAACCCTCAGTCCTCGTACTCAATTCTCAATTCTCAATCCTCAATCCTCAATTCTCAATCTTCAATCCTCAATAATCAATCTCCAATCCTAGATCCTCAATCCCCAATCCTCAATCCTTAATCCTCAATCTTCAATCCTCAATCCCCAGTCCTCAATCTTCAATCCTCAATGCTCAATCATCAATCCTCAATCCTCAGTCCTCAATCCTGAATCCTCAATCCTCAAACCTCAATCCTCAACCGTCAGTCCTCGTCCTCAATCCTAAACCATCAATCCTCAATCCTCTATCTTCAATCCTCAATACTCAGTATTCAATCCTCAATCCTCAATCCTCAATCCTCAATCTTCAATCCTCAATCCTCAATCCTCAATCCTCAATCCTCATTCTTCAATCCTCAATACCCAATCCTCAATCTTCAATCCTCAATCCTCAATCCTCAATTCTCAATCCTCAATCCTCAGTCCTCAGTCCTCAAACCTCAATCCTCTATCCTCAATCCTCAAACCTCAATCCTGGGTACTCAAACCTCAATACACAATCTTCAATCCTCAATACTCAACCTACCATCCTCAATCCTCAATACTCAATCCTCAATCCTCAATCCTTAATCCTCAGATCCCAATCCTGAATATTCAATCCTCAATCCTCAATCCTCAATCCTCAAACCTCAATCCTCAATCCTCAACCCTCAGTAATCAACACTCGATCCTCAATCCTCAATCTTCAATCCTCAACACTCAATCCTCAATTCTCAATCCTCAATTCTCTATCCTCAATCCTCAATCCTCAATCCTCAATCCTCAATCCACAATCCCTAATTGTCAATCCTCAATCCTCAACCATCAATCCTCAATCCTCAATCCCCAATCCTCAATCCTCAATCGTCAATCCTCAACCCTCAACATTCAATCCTCAACCACCAATCGTCAATCCTCAATCCTCAATCGTCAATCCACAAACCTCAACCTTCAATCCTCAATACTCAATCCTCAATATTCAATCCTCAATAGAATAACCTCAATTCTCAGTTTTCAATACTCAGTCCTCAATCTTCAATCGACAGTCCACAATCCTCAATTTTCAACCCTCAATCCTCAATCCCCTGTCCACGACACTCAATCTTCAATCCTCAATCCTCAATAGTCAATCCTCAGTCCTCAACCTACAATCCTCAATCGTCAATCCTCAATCCTCAACCATCAATCCTCAGTCCTCAACACTCAATCTTCAGTCCTCAATCCCCAATCTACAATCCTCAATTATCAATCCTAAATCCTCAATCTTCAACCTCAATCCTCAATCTTGAAACATGAATACACAATTCTTAATCTTCAATCCTCAAACCTCAATCGTCAACCCTCAATCCTCAACCCTGAGTCCACAATCCTCAATAACCATTCTTCAATCCCTTATCCGCAATCCTCAATCCTCAATCCGCAATCCTCAATCCTCAATCCTCCGTCCACAAACCTCAATCCTCAATCCTCAACCATCAATCCTCAATCCTCAATCCTCAACCCTCAGTCCTCAATCCTCAGTCCTCAATCCTCAATCCTCAATCCCCAATCTTCTATCATCAATCATCAATCCTCAATTTTCAATCCTCAACCCTCAATCCTCAACCCTCAATCGTCAACCCTCAGTAATCAGCCCTCAATCCTCAATTCTCAATCCTCAATCTTCAGTCCTCAGTCCTCAAAGTTCTATCCTCAAACCTCAGCCCTCTTCGTCAATCCTCAATCCTCAATGCTCAATCCTCAGCCTTCAATCCTCAATACTCAATCTTCAATCCTCAATCCTCAGTCCTCAAACCTCAATTCTGCATCCTCAGTCCTGAATCCTCAACCTTCAGCCCTCAGTCCTCAATAATCAGTTGTCAATCCTCAATCCTCAATAGACTATCGTCAATTCTCAGTTTTCAATACTCAATACTCAATCTGCAATCTTCAAATCGCTATCCACAAACATCAATTCTGAATCCTCAATCCTCAATCTTCAATCCTCAATATTTAATATTCAATCCTCAATTCTCAAACTTCAATCCTCAATACTGAATCTTCAATCCTCAATCCTCAATCCTCAATCCTCAATCTTCAATCCTCAATACACAATCTCAAATCCTCAACCCTCAATCCTCAATCCTTAATCCTCAATCCTCAATCCTCAATCATCAATCCTCAATCTTCAATGCTCAATCCTCAATCCTCAATCCTCAATCCTCAATACTCAACCATCATTAATTCTCAATACTCAATAGAATATCCTGAATTCTCAGGATGCAATACTCAAACATCAATCCTCAACCCTCAGCCCGCATCCTCCATCCTCAATACTCGATCCTCAATCCTCAATCTTCAATCCTCAATACTCAATCTTCAATCCTCAATCCTCTATCCTCAAACCTCAGTCCTCAATACTCAGTCATGAATACTCAATCTTCAATACTCAATCCTCAATCCTCAATCCTCATTCCTCAATCCTCAATCCCCAATCATCATTCCCCAAACCTCAATCCTCAATCCCCAATCCTCAATCCTCATACCCCAAACCTCAATCCTCAATCCTCAATCCTCAATCCTCAATCTTCAATCCTCAATATTTAATCTTCAATCCTCAATCCTCATTCTTCAATCCTCAATACCAAAACTTCAATCTTCAATCCTCAATCCTCAATCCTCAATTCTCAATCCTCAACCCTCAATCCTCAGACCTCAAACATCAATACCCAACCCTCAGTCCTCGTCCTCAATCCACAACCCTCAATCATCAATCCTCAATCTTCAGCCATCAATATTCAATCTTCAATCCTCAATCCTCAGTCCTCAATCCTCAATCTTCAATCCTCAATCCTCAGTCCTCAATCCTCAATCCTCAATTCTCAATCGTCAATCCTCAATACCCAATCCTCAATTTTCAATCCTCAATCCTCAATCATCAATCCTCTATCTTCAATACTCAATCCTCAATCCCCAATCCTCAATCCTCAATACTCAACCATCAATCCTCAATTCTCAATACTCAATAGAATATCCTGAATTCTCAGGATTCAATACTCAAACCTCAATCCTCAACCCTCAGCTCTCATCCTCCATCCTCAATCCTCAATCCTCAATCCTCAATCTTCAATCCTCAATACTCAATCTTCAATTCTCAATCCTCAATCCTCAATCCACAATACTCAATCCTCAGTCATGAATACTCAATCTTCAATACTCAATCATCAATCCTCAATCCTCAATCCTCAATCCTAAATCCTCAATCCTAATTCCCCAAACGTCTATCCTTAACCCTCAGTCCTCATCCTCAATTCTCAATACACAATCGTCAATCCTCACTCCTCAATCATCAATCCTCAATCTTCAATACTCAATCCTCAATCATCAATCCTCAATCCTCAATCCTCAATCCTCAAACCTCAGTCCTCAATCCTCAGTCATGAGTACTCAATTTTCAATACTCAATCCTCAATCCTCAATCCTCAATCCTCAAACCTCAATCCTCAATCCTCAATCATCATTCCCCAAACCTCAATACTCAATCCTCAATCCTCAATCTTCAATCCTCAATATTTAATCTTCAATCCTGAATCCTCAATCCTCAATCCTCAATCCTCAATCCTCAATCCTCAATCCTCAATCCTCAATCTTCAATCCTCAATACTCAATCTTCAATCCTCAATCCTCAATCCTCAATCCTCAATCCTCATTCTCCAATCCTCAATACCAAAACCTCAATCTTCAATCCTCAATCCTCAATCCTCAATTCTCAAACCTCAATCCTCAATCCTCACACCTCAAACATCAATACTCAACCCTCAATCCTCAACCCTCAGCCCGCATCCTCCATCCTCAATACTCGATCCTCAATCCTCAATACCCGATCCTCAATCCTCAATCTTCAATCCTCAATACTCAATCTTCAATCCTCAATCCTCAATCCTCAGTCCTCAAACCTCAATCCTGAATCCTGAATCCTGAATCCTCAATCTTCAGACATCAGACCTCAACTGTCAGACGTCAATCCACAATCCTCGATAGAATATCATCAATTCACAGTTTTCAATACTCAATACTCAATCTGCAATCTTCAGACCTCTATCCCCAAACATCAATTCTCATCACTCAACCCTCAACACTCAGTCCCCAATCCTCAATCTTCAATCCTCAATCCTCAATCCGCAATCCTCAATCCTCAATGTTCAATCCACAATACTCAATCTTCAATCCTCAATCCTCAATCCTCAATCCTCAATCCTCAATCCTCAATCGTCAATCTTCAATCCTCAATACTCAATCTTCTGTAATCAATCCTCAATTCTCAATCCTCAATACTCAATCCTCAATCCTCAATCCTCAATCCTCAATCCTCAATCCTCAATCATCAAACCTCAACCTTCAATCCTCAGTCCCAAATCCTCAATCTTCATAACTCAATCCTCAATCCTCATTCTTCAATACTCAATACCCAATCCTCAATATTCAATCCTCAATCCTCAATCCTCAATTCTCAATCCTCAATCCTCAGTCCTCAATCTTCAATCCTCAATACTCAATCTTCTGTAATCAATCCTCAATCCCCAATCCTCAATCTTCAATCCTCAATCCTCAATCACCAATCCTCAACCTCAATTATCAACACACAACCCTCAACCATCAATCCTCAATACTCAACCATCAATCCTCAATTCTCAATACTCAATAGAATGTCCTGAATTCTCATGGTTTAATACTCATCCACAAAATTCAATAATCAAACCTCAGTCCTCAAACATCAATTCTGAACACTCTATCCTCAATACTCAGTCCTCTCTCTTCAATCCTCTATCCTCAATCCTCAATCCTCAAGCGTCAATCCTCAATCCTCAATCCTCAACCATCAATCCTCAGTCCTCAAACTTCAATCCGGGGTCCTTAATCCTGAATCCTCAACCTTCAGCCGACGGTCCCCAACAATTAATTGTCAATCCACAATCCTCAATAGAATATCCTCAATTCATAGTTCTCAATACTCAATCCCCATTCTACAATCTTCAAATCTCAATCCACAAACATCAATTATCGTCACTCAACCCGCAACACTCAGGCCCCAATACTCAATATTCAATCCTCAATCCTCAATCCTCAATCCACAATCCTCAACCTTCGATTCTCAATGCTCACTCTTCGATGCTCATTCCTCAATCCTCAATCCTCAATACTCAATCCTCAATCCTCAATCCTCAGACCTCAGACATCAATACTCAACCCTCAGTCCTCGTCCTCAATCCACAACCCTCAATCCTCAATCCTCAGTCCTCAATCCTCAATCCTCAATCCTCAAACCTCAATACTCAACCGTCAGTCCTCGTCCTCAATCCTCAAATATCAACCCTCAATCCTTAATCTTCAATCATCAATACTCAATCTTCAATTCTCAATCCTCAATCCTCAGTCCTCAATGCTCACTCCTCATTCTTGAATCCTCAATACCCAATCCTCAATCTTCAATCCTCAATCCTCAATCCTCAATTCTCAATCCTCAATCCTCAATCCTCAGAACTCAAACATCAATACTCAACCCTGAGTCCTCGTCCTCAATCCACAACCCTCAATCCTCAATCCTCAATCTTCAATCCTCAATCCACAATCCTCAATCCTCCATCCTCAATCCTCAGTCCTCAATTCTCAATCCTCAATCCTCAGTCCTCAGTCCCTTAACCTGAATCCTCAACCCTCAGCCCTCATCCTCAATCCTCAATTCTCAATCCTCAATCCTCAGTCTTCAATCCTCAATACTCAATCTTCAATCCTCAGTCCTCAGTCCTCAAACCTCAATTCTGAATCCTCAATCCTGAATCCTCAATCTTCAGCCCTCAGTCCACAACAATCCGTTGTTAATCCTCAGTCCTCAATAGAATATCCTCAATTCACAGTTTTCATTACTCAATACTCAATCTGCAATCTTCAAATCTCTATCCACAAACATCAATTCTCATCACTCAACCCTCAACACTCAGTCCCCAATCCTCAATATTCAATCTTCAATTCTCAATCCTCTATCCTACAATCCTCAACCTTCAATCCTCAATACTCAGTCTTCAATGCTCAATCCTCAATCCTCAATCCTCAATACTCAATCCTCAACCGTCAATCTTCAATCCTCAATACTCAATCTTCAATCCTCAATCCTCAATCCTCATTCTTCAATCCTCAATACCCAATCCTCAATCCTCAATACTCAACCCTCAATCCTCAATTCTCAATCCTCAATCCTCAGTCCTCAGTCCTCTAACCTGAATCCTCAACCCTCAGCCCTCATCCTAAATCCTCAATCCTCAATCCTCAATCCTCTATCTTCAATCCTCAATACTCAATCTTCAATCCTCAATCCTCAGTCCTCAGACCTCAATTCTGAATCCTCAATCCTGAATCCTCATTCTTCAGCCCTCAGTCCTCAACAACCAGTTGTCAATTCACAATCCTCAATAGAAGATCATCAATTCACAGTTTTCAATACACAATACTCAATCTGCAATCTTCAAATCTCTATCCACAAACATCAATTATCATCATTCAACCCTCAACACTCAGTCCGCAATCCTCAATCTTCAATACTCAATCCTCAATTCTCAATCTTCAATCCTCAATACTGAATCTTCAATCCTCAATCCTCAATCCTCAATCCTCAATTCTCAGTCCTCAATCCTCAGTCCTCAATCTTCAATCCTCAATACTCAATCTTCTGTAATCAATCCTCAATTCTCAATCCTCAATACTCAATCCTCAATCGTCAATCCTCAATCCCCAATCCTCAATCTTCAATCCTCAATCCTCAATCCTCAATCCTCAATCCTCAATCTTCAATCCACAATACTCAATCTTCAATCCTCAATCCTCAATCCTCAATCCTCAATCCTCAATCCTCAATCCTCAATCTTCAATCCTCAATACTCAGTCTTCAATCCTCAATCCTCAATCCTCAATCCTCAATCCTCATTCGTCAATAATCAATACCCAATCCTCAATCTTCAATCCTCAATCCTCAATCCTCAATTCTCAATACTCAATCCTCAATCCTCAGACCTCAAGCAGCAATACTCAACCCTCAGTCCTCGTCCTCAATACACAACCATCAATACTCAATCGTCAATCTTCAATCTTCAATATTCAATCTTCAGTCCTCAATCCTCAATCCTCGATCCTCAAACCTAAATCCTCAATATTCAAACAGCAATACCCAATCCTCAATCTTCAATCCGCAATCCTCAATCATCAATCCTCAATCCTCAATCCTCAATCCTCAATCCTCAGTCCTCAAACCTCAAACCTGTATCCCCAACCCTGAATCCTCAATCTTCAGACCTCAGTCCTCAACAATCAGTTGTCAAATCACAATCCTCAATAGAAGATCATCAATTCACAGTTTTCAATACACAATACTCAATCTGCAATCTTCAAATCTCTATCCACAAACATCAGTTCTCATCATTCAACCCTCAACACTCAGTCCCCAATCCTCAATCTTCAATGCTCAATCCTCAAACCGCAATCCTCAATACTCAATCTTCAATCCTCAATTCCCAATCCTCAATCTTCATTCCTCAATCCTCAATCCTCAATTCTCAATCCTCAATCCTACAATCCTCAACCTTCAATCCTCAATACTCAGTCTTCAATCCTACAATCCTCAACCTTCAATCCTCAATACTCAGTCTTCAATGCTCAATCCTCAATCCTCAATCCTCAATCCTCAATCCTCAATTCTCAATCCTCAATCCACAGTCCTCAACCTTCAATCCTCAATACTCAGTCTTCAATGCTCAATCCTCAATCCTCAATCCTCAATACTCAATCCTCAACCGTCAATCTTCAATCCTCAATACTCAATCTTCAATCCTCAATCCTCAATCCTCATTCCTCAATCCTCAATACCCAATCCTCAATCTTCAATACTCAATCCTCAATCCTCAATTCTCAATCCTCAATCCTCAGTCCTCAGTCCTCTAACCTGAATCCTCAACCCTCAGCCCTCATCCTCAATCCTCAATCCTCAATCCTCAATCCTCAATTCTCAATCCTCAATCCACAATCCTCAACCTTCAATCCTCAATACTCAGTCTTCAATGCTCAATCCTCAATCCTCAATCCTCAATACTCAATCCTCAATCGTCAATCTTCAGTACTCAATACACAACCTTCAATCCTCATTCTTCAATCCTCAATACCCAATCCTCAATCTTCAATCCCCAATCCTCAATCCTCAACTCTCAATCCTCAATCCTCAGTCCTCAATCTTCAATCCTCAATACTCAATATTCTGTAATCAATCCTCAATTCTCAATCCTCAATACTCAATCCTCAATCGTCAGTCCTCAATCCCCAATCCTCAATCTTCAATCCTCAATCCTCAATCCTCAATCCTCAATCCTCAATCCTCAATCTTCAATCCTCAATACTCAATCTTCAATCCTCAATCCTCAGTCCTCAATCTTCAAACCTCAATGCTCAATTCTCAATCCTCAATCCTCAGTCCTCAATCCTCAATCCTCAATCCTCAAACCTGAATCCTCAATCCTCAATACTCAATCTTCAATGCTCAATCCTCAGTCCTCAATCTTCATTCCTCAATGCACAATCCTCAATCCTCAATACTCAGTCCTCAATCCTCAATCCTCAATCCTCAAACCTCAATCCTCAATCCTCAAACCTGATTCCTCAATCTTCAATCCTCAATACCGAATCCTCAATCTTCAATCCTCAATCCTCAATCCTGAATTCTCAATCCTCAAACCTCAATTCACAGACTTCAAACATCAATACTCAACCCTCAGTCCTCGACCTCAATCGACAACCCTCAATCCTCAATCCTCAATTTTCAATCATTAATAATCAATCTTCAATCCTCAATCCTCGATCCTCAATCCTCAACCCTCAATCCTCAATGTTCAGTCCTCAATACCGAATCCTCAAACTTCAATCCTCAATCCTCAATCTTCAATCCTCAATCTTAATCACCAATCCTCAATACTCAATCTTCAATCCTCAATCCTCAATCCTCAATCCTCAATCCTCAATCTTCAATTCTCAATACTCAATCTTCAATCCTCAATCCTCAATCCTCAATCCTCAGTCCTCAATCTTCAATCCTCAATACTCAATCTTCTGTAATCAATCCTCAATTCTCAATCCTCAATCCTCAATCCTCAATCCTCAATCCTCAATCCTCAATCCTCAATCTTCAATCCTCAATACTCAGTCTTCAATCCTCAATCCTCAATCCTCAATCCTCAATCCTCAATCTTCAATAATTAATAAACAATCTTCAATCCTCAATTCTCGATCCTCAATCCTCAATCCTCAATCGTCAATCCTCAATCCCCAATCCTCAATCTTCAATCCTCAATCCTCAATCCTCAATCCTCTATGCTCAATCCTCAATCCTCAATCTTCAATCCTCAATACTCAGTCTTCAAACCTCAATCCTCAATCCTCAATCCTCAATCCTCAATCCTCAATCCTCAATCCTCAATCCTCAATCCTCAATCCTCAATCCTCAATCTTCAATCCTCAATACTCAATCTTCAATCCTCAATCCTCAGTCCCCAATCCTCAATCTTCAATCCTCAATCCTCAATCCGCAATCCTCAATCCTCAATGTTCAATCCACAATACTCAATCTTCAATCCTCAATCCTCAATCCTCAATCCTCAATCCTCAATCCTCAATCCTCAGTCCTCAAACCTCAAACCTGTATCCCCAACCCTGAATCCTCAATCTTCAGACCTCAGTCCTCAACAATCAGTTGTCAAATCACAATCCTCAATAGAAGATCATCAATTCACAGTTTTCAATACACAATACTCAATCTGCAATCTTCAAATCTCTATCCACAAACATCAGTTCTCATCATTCAACCCTCAACACTCAGTCCCCAATCCTCAATCTTCAATGCTCAATCCTCAAACCGCAATCCTCAATACTCAATCTTCAATCCTCAATTCCCAATCCTCAATCTTCATTCCTCAATCCTCAATCCTCAATTCTCAATCCTCAATCCTACAATCCTCAACCTTCAATCCTCAATACTCAGTCTTCAATCCTACAATCCTCAACCTTCAATCCTCAATACTCAGTCTTCAATGCTCAATCCTCAATCCTCAATCCTCAATCCTCAATCCTCAATTCTCAATCCTCAATCCACAGTCCTCAACCTTCAATCCTCAATACTCAGTCTTCAATGCTCAATCCTCAATCCTCAATCCTCAATACTCAATCCTCAACCGTCAATCTTCAATCCTCAATACTCAATCTTCAATCCTCAATCCTCAATCCTCATTCCTCAATCCTCAATACCCAATCCTCAATCTTCAATACTCAATCCTCAATCCTCAATTCTCAATCCTCAATCCTCAGTCCTCAGTCCTCTAACCTGAATCCTCAACCCTCAGCCCTCATCCTCAATCCTCAATCCTCAATCCTCAATCCTCAATTCTCAATCCTCAATCCACAATCCTCAACCTTCAATCCTCAATACTCAGTCTTCAATGCTCAATCCTCAATCCTCAATCCTCAATACTCAATCCTCAATCGTCAATCTTCAGTACTCAATACACAACCTTCAATCCTCATTCTTCAATCCTCAATACCCAATCCTCAATCTTCAATCCCCAATCCTCAATCCTCAACTCTCAATCCTCAATCCTCAGTCCTCAATCTTCAATCCTCAATACTCAATATTCTGTAATCAATCCTCAATTCTCAATCCTCAATACTCAATCCTCAATCGTCAGTCCTCAATCCCCAATCCTCAATCTTCAATCCTCAATCCTCAATCCTCAATCCTCAATCCTCAATCCTCAATCTTCAATCCTCAATACTCAATCTTCAATCCTCAATCCTCAGTCCTCAATCTTCAAACCTCAATGCTCAATTCTCAATCCTCAATCCTCAGTCCTCAATCCTCAATCCTCAATCCTCAAACCTGAATCCTCAATCCTCAATACTCAATCTTCAATGCTCAATCCTCAGTCCTCAATCTTCATTCCTCAATGCACAATCCTCAATCCTCAATACTCAGTCCTCAATCCTCAATCCTCAATCCTCAAACCTCAATCCTCAATCCTCAAACCTGATTCCTCAATCTTCAATCCTCAATACCGAATCCTCAATCTTCAATCCTCAATCCTCAATCCTGAATTCTCAATCCTCAAACCTCAATTCACAGACTTCAAACATCAATACTCAACCCTCAGTCCTCGACCTCAATCGACAACCCTCAATCCTCAATCCTCAATTTTCAATCATTAATAATCAATCTTCAATCCTCAATCCTCGATCCTCAATCCTCAACCCTCAATCCTCAATGTTCAGTCCTCAATACCGAATCCTCAAACTTCAATCCTCAATCCTCAATCTTCAATCCTCAATCTTAATCACCAATCCTCAATACTCAATCTTCAATCCTCAATCCTCAATCCTCAATCCTCAATCCTCAATCTTCAATTCTCAATACTCAATCTTCAATCCTCAATCCTCAATCCTCAATCCTCAGTCCTCAATCTTCAATCCTCAATACTCAATCTTCTGTAATCAATCCTCAATTCTCAATCCTCAATCCTCAATCCTCAATCCTCAATCCTCAATCCTCAATCCTCAATCTTCAATCCTCAATACTCAGTCTTCAATCCTCAATCCTCAATCCTCAATCCTCAATCCTCAATCTTCAATAATTAATAAACAATCTTCAATCCTCAATTCTCGATCCTCAATCCTCAATCCTCAATCGTCAATCCTCAATCCCCAATCCTCAATCTTCAATCCTCAATCCTCAATCCTCAATCCTCTATGCTCAATCCTCAATCCTCAATCTTCAATCCTCAATACTCAGTCTTCAAACCTCAATCCTCAATCCTCAATCCTCAATCCTCAATCCTCAATCCTCAATCCTCAATCCTCAATCCTCAATCCTCAATCCTCAATCTTCAATCCTCAATACTCAATCTTCAATCCTCAATCCTCAGTCCCCAATCCTCAATCTTCAATCCTCAATCCTCAATCCGCAATCCTCAATCCTCAATGTTCAATCCACAATACTCAATCTTCAATCCTCAATCCTCAATCCTCAATCCTCAATCCTCAATCCTCAATCGTCAATCTTCAATCCTCAATACTCAATCTTCTGTAATCAATCCTCAATTCTCAATCCTCAATACTCAATCCTCAATCCTCAATCCTCAATCCTCAATCCTCAATCCTCAATCATCAAACCTCAATCTTCAATCCTCAGTCCCAAATCCTCAATCTTCATAACTCAATCCTCAATCCTCATTCTTCAATACTCAATACCCAATCCTCAATATTCAATCCTCAATCCTCAATCCTCAATTCTCAATCCTCAATCCTCAGTCCTCAATCTTCAATCCTCAATACTCAATCTTCTGTAATCAATCCTCAATTCTCAATCCTCAATACTCAATCCTCAATCGTCAATCCTCAATCGCCAATCCGCAATCTTCAATCCTCAGTCCCGAATCCTCAATCTTCATTACTCAATCCTCAATCCTCATTCTTCAATACTCAATACCCAATCCTCAATCTTCAACCCTCAATCCTCAATCCTCAATTCTCAATCCTCAATCCTCAGACCTCAATCTTCAATCCTCAATACTCAATCTTCTGTAATCAATCCCCAATTCTCAATCCTCATTACTCAATCCTCAATCGTCAATCCTCAATCCCCAATCCTCAATCTTCAATCCTCAATCCTCAATCCTCAATCCTCTATGCTCAATCCTCAATCCTCAATCTTCAATCCTCAATACTCAGTCTTCAAACCTCAATCCTCAATCCTCAATCCTCAATCCTCATTCGTCAATAATCAATACCCAATCCTCAATCTTCAATCCTCAATCCTCAATCCTCAATTCTCAATCCTCAATCCTCAATCCTCAGACCTCAAACAGCAATACTCAACCCTCAGTCCTCGTCCTCAATACACAACCATCAATACTCAATCGTCAATCTTCAATCTTCAATATTCAATCTTCAGTTCTCAGTCCTCAATCCTCGATCCTCAATCCTAAATCCTCAATATTCAAACAGCAATACCCAATCCTCAATCTTCAATCCGCAATCCTCAATCATCAATCCTCAATCCTCAATCCTCAATCCTCAATCCTCAGACCTCAAACCTCAGACCTGAATCCCCAATCCTGAATCCTCAATCTTCAGACCTCAGTCCTCAACAATCAGTTGTCAATTCACAATCCTCAATAGAAGATCATCAATTCACAGTTTTCAATACACAATACTCAATCCTCAATCCTCAATCCTCAATCCTCAATCCTCAATCCAAAATCTTCAATCCTCAATACTCAATCTGCAATCCTCAATCCTCAGTCCTCACTCCTCAATACTCATTCTTCAATCCTCAATACCGAATCCTCAATCTTCAATCCACAATCCTCAATCCTCAATTCTCAATCCTCAAACCTCAATCCTCAGACTTCAAACATAATACTGAATCCTCAGTCCTCGTCCTCAATCGACAACCCTCAATCCTCAATCCTCAATCTTCAATAATTAATAAACAATCTTCAATCCTCAATTCTCGATCCTCAATCCTCAATCCTCAATCCTCAATGTTCAGTCCTCAATACCGAATCCTCAATCTTCAATCCTCAATCCTCAACCTTCAATCCTCAATCTTAATCTCCAAACCTCAATACTCAAACTTCAATCCTCAATCCTCAATCCTCAATCCTCAATCCTCAATCTTCAATCCTCAATACTCAATCTTCAATCCTCAATCCTCAATCCTCAATCCTCAATCCTCAATCCCCAATCTTCAATCCTCAATACTCAATCTGCAATCCTCAATCCTCAGGCCTCACTCCTCAATACTCATTCTTCAATCCTCAATACCGAATCCTCAATCTTCAATCCTAAATCCTCAATCCTCAATTCTCAATCATCAAACCTCAATCCTCAGACTTCAAACATCAATACTCAACCCTCAGTCCTCGTCCTCAATCGACAACCCTCAATCCTCAATCCTCATTCTTCAATCATTAATATTCAATCTTCAATCCTCAATCCTCAATCCTCAATCCTCAACCCTCAATCCTCAATGTTCAATCCTCAATACCCAATCCTCAATCTTCAATCCTCAATCCTCAATCCTCAAGGCTCAATCCTCAATCCTCAATCCTCAATCCTAAGTCCTCAAACCTCAGTCCTGAATCCTCAATCCTGAATCCTCAATCTTCAGCCCTCAGTCCTCAACTATCAGTTGTGAATCCTCAATCCTCAATAGAATATCCTCAATTCACAGGTTTCAATACTCAATACTCAACCTGCAATCTTCAAATCTCTATCCACAAACATCAATTCTCATCACTCAACACTCAACACTCAGTCCCCAATCCTCAATCTTCAATCCTCAATCCTCAATCCTCAATCCTCAATCCTCAATCTTCAATCCTCAATACTCAATCCTCAATCCTCAATCCTCAGTCCTCAAACCTCAATACTGAATCGTCAATCCTGAATCCTCAATCTTCAGCCCTCAGTCCTCAGCTATCAGTTGTGAATCCTCAATCCTCAATAGAATATCCTCAATTCACAGGTTTCAATACTCAATACTCAACCTGCAATCCTCAAATCTCCATCCACAAACATCAATTCTCATCACTCAACCCTCAACAGTCAGTCCCCAATCCTCAATATTCAAACCTCAATCCTCAATCCTCCATCCTCAATCCTCAATCTTCAATCCTCAATACTCAACCTTCAATCCTCAATCCTCAATCCACGGTCCTCAATCCTCAATCGTCAATCTCCAATCCTGAATACTCAATCTTAAATCCTCAATCCTCAATCCTCAATCCTCAATCCTCAATCCTTAATCCTCATTCTTCAATCCTCAATACCCAATCCTCAATCTTAAATCCTCAATTATCAATCCTCAATTCGCGACACTCAATCCCAAGTCCTCAGTCCTCAAACCTCAATCCTGAATCCTCAATCCTGCATCCTCAATCTTCAGCCCTCAGTCCTCAACAATCAGTTGTCAATCCTCAATCCCCAATAGAATATCCTCAATTCACAGTTTTCAATAGTCAATACTCAATCTGCAATCTTCAAATCTCTATCCACAAACATCAACTCTCATCACTCAACCCTGAACCCTCAGCCCTCATTCTCAATCCTCAATCCACAATCGTCAAACCTAAATCCTCAACCGTCAGTCCTCGTCCTCAATCCTCAACACTCAATCCTCAATCCTCCCATCTTCAATCACCAATACTCAATCGTCAATCCTCAATCGTCAATCCTCAATGCTCAATCCTCAATCCTCAATATTCAGCACTCAACACTCAACCATCAATCCTCAATACTCAATCCTCAATCCTCAATCCTCAATACTCAACCATCAATCCTCAATCCTCAAAAGTCAATAGAATATCCTTAATTATCAGGATTCTATACTCATACCTCAACCCTCAACCCACAGCCCTCATTCTCAATCCTCAATCCACAATCCTCAAACCTAAATACTCAACCGTCAGTCCTCGTCCTCAATCCTCAACACCCAATCCTCAATCCTCCCATCTTCAATCATCAATACTCAACACTCAATCCTCAACCATCAATCCTCAATACTCAATCATCAATCCTCAATTCTCAACACTCAATATAATATCCTGACTTCTCATGGTTCAATACTCAATCCACAATATTCAGTAATCAAATATCAATCCTCAAACATCAATACTCAACACTCAATCCTCAACACTCATTCCCCTCTCCTCAATCCTCCATCCTCAGTCCTCAAACCTCAAACCTGTATCCTCAATCGTGAATCCTCAATCTTCAGTCCTCAGTCCTCAACAATCAGTCGTCAATTCTCAATCCTCAATAGAATATCATCAATTCACAGTTTTCAATGCTCAATACTCAATCTGCAATCTTCAAATCTCTATCCACAAACATCAATTCTCATCATTCAACCCTCATCACTCAGTCCCCAATCCTCAATCTTCAATCCTCAATCCTCAATCCTCAATCCTCAATCTTCAATCCTCAATCCTCAATCCTCAACTCTCAATCCTCAATCCTCAATCCTCAGTCCTCAGTCCTCAAACCTCAATCCTCAACCCTCAGCCCTCATCCTCAATCCTCAACCCTCAGCCCTCATCCTCAATCCTCAATCCTCAATCTTCATTCTTCAATCCTCAATTCTCAAGCCTCAATCTTCAATCCTCAATCCTCAGTCCTCGAACCCCAATCCTGAATCGTCAATCCTGAATCATCAATCTTCAGACCTCAGACCTCAACAGTCAGACGTCAATACTCAATCCTCAATAGAATATCATCAATTCACAGTTTTCAATACTCAATACTCAATCTGCAATCTTCAAATCTCTATCCACAAACATCAGTTCTCATCACTGAACCCTCAACACTCAGTCCCCAATCCTCAATCTTCAATCCTCAATCCTCAATCCTCAATCCTCAATCCTCAATCTTCAATCCTCAATACTCAATCTTCAATCCTCAATCCTCAATCCACAATCCTCAATCCTCACTCTTCAATCCACAATACCCAATCCTCAATCTTCAATCCTCAATCCTCAATCCTCAATACTCAGCCCTCATCCTCAATCCTCAATCGACAATCCGCAATCCTCAATCCTCAATCCTCAATCCTCAATCCTCAATCCTCAATCCTCAATCCTCAATCCTTAATCCTCAATCTTCAATCCTCAATCCTGAACCCTCGATCCACAACCCTCCATCCTCAATAAAATATCCCCAATTCTCAGTTTTCAATACTCAATTAGCAACCTTCATACCTCAATCTACAGACAACAATTCTGGACCCACAATCCTCAACCCTCAGTCCTCAATCTTCAATCCTCAGTCCTCAATCCTCAATCCTCAATCCTCAATCCTCAATCCTCAATCCTCAATCCTCAGTCCTCAAACCACAGTCCTCAATTATCAATCCTCAGTTCATAACCCTTAATCCTCAATCTTCAATCCTGAATCTTCAATACTCAACATTCAATCCTCAATCCTCAATCCCCAATATTCAATGCGCAATCCTCAATTATCAAACCACAATCCTCAACCCGCAGTCCTTAATCCTCAATCCCCAATCCTCAATTCTCAATCCTCAATTCTCAAACCTCAATCCTCAATCCTCAATACTCAATCTTCAATCCTCAATCCTCAGTCCTCAATCTTCAATCCTCAATGCTCAATCCTCAACACTCAATCCTCAGTCCTCAATCCTCAATGCTCAATCCTCAAACCTCAATCCTCAATCCTCAATCCCCAATCATCAATCCTCAATATTCAATCTGCAGTCCTCAATCCTCAGTCCTCACTACTCAATCCTCATTCCTCAATCCTCAATACCGAATCCTCAATCTTCAATCCTCAATCCTCAATCCTCAATCCTCAATCCTCTATCCTCAATCGTCAGTCTTCAATCCTCAGTGCTCAACCTTTAATCCTCAATACTCAATCCTCAATCTTCAATCCTCATCCTTCAATCCTCAATACCCAATCCTCAATCTTCAATCCTCAATCCTCAATCCTCATTTCTCAATCCTCAATCCTCAGTCCTCAGACCTCAAACCTCAATCCTCTACTCTCATCCCTCATCCTCAATCCTCAATCGACAATCCGCAATACTCAATCTTCAATCCGCAATCCTCAATCCTCAATCCTCAATCCTCAATCCCCAATCTTCAATCCTCAATACTCAATCTGCAATCCTCAATCCTCAGTCCTCACTCCTCAATCCTCAATACCGAATCCTCAATCTTCAATCCTAAATCCTCAATCCTCAATCCTCAATCCTCAGTCCTCAAACCTCAATCCTGAATCCTCAATCCTGAATCCTCAATCTTCAGCCCTCAGTCCACAACAATCCGTTGTTAATCCTCAATCCTCAATAGAATATCCTCAGTTCACAGTTTTCAATACTCAACACTCAATCTGCAATCTTCAAATCTCTATCCACAAACATCAATTTTCATCACTCAACCCTCAACACTCAGTCCTCAATTTTCAATCCTCAATCCTCAATTCTCAATCTTCAATCCTCAATACTGAATCTTCAATCCTCAATCCTCAATCCTCAATCCTCAATTCTCAATCCTCAATCCTCAGTCCTCAATCTTCAATCCTCAATACTCAATCTTCTGTAATCAATCCTCAATTCTCAATTCTCAATACTCAATCCTCAATCGTCAATCCTCAATCCCAAATCCTCAATCTTCTATCCTCAATCCTCAATCCTCAATCCTCAATACTCAATCTTCAATCCACAATACTCAATCTTCAATCCTCAATCCTCAATCCTCAATCCTCAATCCTCAATCCTCAATCCTCAATCTTCAATCCTCAATACTCAGTCTTCAATCCTCAATCCTCAATCCTCAATCCTCAATCCTCATTCGTCAATAATCAATACCCAATCCTCAATCTTCAATCCTCAATCCTCAATCCTCAATTCTCAATCCTCAATCCTCAATCCTCAGACCTCAAACAGCAATAGTCAACCCTCAGTCCTCGTCCTCAATACACAACCATCAATACTCAATCGTCAATCTTCAATCTTCAATATTCAATCTTCAGTCCTCAATCCTCAATCCTCGATCCCCAATCCTAAATCCTCAATATTCAAACAGCAATACCCAATCCTCAATCTTCAATCCGCAATCCTCAATCATCAATCCTCAATCCTCAATCCTCAATCCTCAATCCTCAGTCCTCAAACCTCAAACCTGAATCCCCAACCCTGAATCCTCAATCTTCAGACCTCAGTCCTCAACAATCAGTTGTCAATTCACAATCCTCAATAGAAGATCATCAATTCACAGTTTTCAATACACAATACTCAATCTGCAATCTTCAAATCTCTATCCACAAACATCAATACACATCATTCAACCCTCAACACTCAGTCCGCAATCCTCAATCTTCAATCCTCAATCCTCAATCCTCAATCCTCTATCCACAATCTTCAATCCTCAATACTCAATCTTCAATCCTCGATCGTCAATCCTCAATCCTCAATCCTCAATCCTCAATCGTCAGGCTTCAATCCTCAATACTCAATCTTCAATCCTCAATCCTCAATCCTTATTCCTCAATGCTCATTCTTCAATCCTCAATACCTAATCCTCAATCTTCAATCCCCAATCCTCAATCCTTAACTCTCAATCCTCAATCCTCAGTCCTCAGTCCTCAAACCTCAATCCTCAACCCTCAGCCCTCATCCTCAATCCTCAATCCTCAATCGTCAATCCTCAATCCTCAATCCTCAAGCCTCAATCCTCAATCCTCAATCCTCAATCCTCAGTCCTCAAACCTCAAACCTGAATCCCCAACCCTGAATCCTCAATCTTCAGACCTCAGTCCTCAACAATCAGTTGTCAATTCACAATCCTCAATAGAAGATCATCAATTCACAGTTTTCAATACTCAATACTCAAACTGCAATCTTCAAATCTCTATCCACAAACATCAATTCTCATCACTCAACACTCAACACTCAGTCCCCAATCCTCAATCCTCAATCGTCAATCTTCAATCCTCAATACTCAATCTTCTGTAATCAATCCTCAATTCTCAATCCTCAATACTCAATCCTCAATCCTCAATCCTCAATCCTCAATCCTCAATCCTCAATCATCAAACCTCAATCTTCAATCCTCAGTCCCAAATCCTCAATCTTCATTACTCAATCCTCATTCTTCAATACTCAATACCCAATCCTCAATCTTCAATCCTCAATCCTCAATCCTCAATTCTCAATCCTCAATCCTCAGTCCTCAATCTTCAATCCTCAATACTCAATCTTCTGTAATCAATCCTCAATTCTCAATCCTCAATACTCAATCCTCAATCGTCAATCCTCAATCGCCAATCCGCAATCTTCAACCCACAGTCCTCAATCCTCAATCCTAAATCCTCAATCCTCAATCCTCAATCTTCAATCCTCAATACTCAGTCTTCAAACCTCAATCCTCAATCCTCAATCCTCAATCCTCATTCGTCAATAATCAATACCCAATCCTCAATCTTCAATCCTCAATCCTCAATCCTCAATTCTCAACCCTCAATCCTCAATCCTCAGACCTCAAACAGCAATACTCAACCCTCAGTCCTCGTCCTCAATACACAACCATCAATACTCAATCGTCAATCTTCAATCTTCAATATTCAATCTTCAGTTCTCAATCCTCAATCCTCGATCCTCAATCCTAAATCCTCAATATTCAAACAGCAATACCCAATCCTCAATCTTCAATCCTCAATCCTCAATCCTCAAGCCTCAATCCTCAATCCTCAATCCTCAATCCTCAGTCCTCAAACCTCAAACCTGAATCCCCAACCCTGAATCCTCAATCTTCAGACCTCAGCCCTCAACAATCAGTTGTCAATTCACAATCCACAATAGAAGATCATCAATTCACAGTTTTCAATACTAAATACTCAAACTGCAATCATCAAATCTCTATCCACAAACATCAATTCTCATCACTCAACACTCAACACTCAGTCCCCAATCCTCAATCTTCAATCCTCAATCCTCAAACCGCAATCATCAATACTCAATCTTGAATCCTCAATTCCCAATCCTCAGTCTTCATTCCTCAATCCTCAATCCTCAATTCTCAATCCTCAATCCTACAATCCTCATCCTTCAATCCTCAGTACTCAGTCTTCAATCCTACAATCCTCAACCTTCAATCCTCAATACTCAGTCTTCAATGCTCAATCCTCAATCCTCAATCCTCAATCCTCAATCCTCAATTCTCAATCCTCAATCCACAATCCTCAACCATCAATCCTCAATACTCAGTCTTCAATGCTCAATCCTCAATCCTCAATCCTCAATACTCAATCCTCAGTCCTCAGTTCTCTGACATGAATCCTCAACCCTCAGCCCTCATCCTCAATCCTCAATCCTCAATCCTCAATCCTCAATCGTCAATCTTCAATCCTCAATCCTCAACCCTCAATCGTCAGGCATCAATTCTCAATACTCAATCTTCAATCCTCTATCCTCAATCCTCATTCCTCAATGCTCATTCTTCAATCCTCAATACCTAATCCTCAATCTTCAATCCTCAATCCTCAATCCTCAACTCTCAAACCTCAATCCTCAATCCTCAATCCTCAGTCCTCAGTCCTCAACCCTCAATCCTCAACCCTCAGCCCTCATCCTCAATCCTCAATCCTCAATCTTCAATCCTCAATCCTCAACCCTCAACCCTCAGTAATCAATCCTCAATCCTCAGTCCTCAAACCTCAATCCTGATTCCTGAATCCTGAATCCTCAATCTTCAGACATCAGACCTCAGCTGTCAGACGTCAATCCACAATCCTCGATAGAATATCATCAATTCACAGTTTTCAATACTCAATACTCAATCTGCAATCTTCAGACCTCTATTCCCAAACATCAATTCTCATCACTCAACCCTCAACACTCAGTCCCCAATCCTCAATCTTCAATCCTCAATCCTCAATCCGCAATCCTCAATCCTCAATGTTCAATCCACAATACTCAATCTTCAATCCTCAATCCTCAATCCTCAATCCTCAATCCTCAATCCTCAATCGTCAATCTTCAATCCTCAATACTCAATCTTCTGTAATCAATCCTCAATCTTCAATCCTCAATCCTCAATCCTCAATTCTCAATCCTCAATCCTCAGTCCTCAATCTTCAATCCTCAATACTCAATCTTCTGTAATCAATCCTCAATTCTCAATCCTCAATACTCAATCCTCAATCGTCAATCCTCAATCGCCAATCCGCAATCTTCAACCCTCAGTCCCGAATCCTCAATCTTCATTACTCAATCCTCAATCCTCATTCTTCAATACTCAATACCCAATCCTCAATCTTCAATCCTCAATCCTCAATCCTCAATTCTCAATCCTCAATCCTCAGTCCTCAATCTTCAATCCTCAATACTCAATCTTCTGTTATCAATCCTCAATTCTCAATCCTCAATACTCAATCCTCAATCGTCAATCCTCAATCCCCAATCCTCAATCTTCAATCCTCAATCCTCAATCCTCAATCCTAAATCCTCAATCCTCAATCCTCAATCTTCAATCCTCAATACTCAGTCTTCAAACCTCAATCCTCAATCCTCAATCCTCAATCCTCATTCGTCAATAATCAATACCCAATCCTCAATCTTCAATCCTCAATCCTCAATCCTCAATTCTCAATCCTCAATCCTCAATCCTCAGACCTCAAACAGCAATACTCAACCCTCAGTCCTCGTCCTCAATACACAACCATCAATACTCAATCGTCAATCTTCAATCTTCAATATTCAATCTTCAGTTCTCAATCCTCAATCCTCGATCCTCAATCCTAAATCCTCAATATTCAAACAGCAATACCCAATCCTCAATCTTCAATCCTCAATCCTCAATCCTCAAGCCTCAATCCTCAATCCTCAATCCTCAATCCTCAGTCCTCAAACCTCAAACCTGAGTCCCCAACCCTGAATCCTCAATCTTCAGACCTCAGTCCTCAACAATCAGTTGTCAATTCACAATCCTCAATAGAAGATCATCAATTCACAGTTTTCAATACTAAATACTCAAACTGCAATCATCAAATCTCTATCCACAAACATCAATTCTCATCACTCAACACTCAACACTCAGTCCCCAATCCTCAGTCTTCAATCCTCAATCCTCAAACCGCAATCCTCAATACGCAATCTTCAATCCTCAATTCCCAATCCTCAGTCTTCATTCCTCAATCCTCAATCCTCAATTCTCAATCCTCAATCCTACAATCCTCAACCTTCAATCCTCAATACTCAGCCTTCAATTCTACAATCCTCAACCTTCAATCCTCAATACTCAGTCTTCAATGCTCAATCCTCAATCCTCAATCCTCAATCCTCAATCCTCAATTCTCAATCCTCAATCCACAATCCTCAACCATCAATCCTCAATACTCAGTCTTCAATGCTCAATCAACAATCCTCAATACTCAATACTCAATCCTCAACCGTCAATCTTCAATCCTCAATACCCAATCCTCAATCTTCAATACTCAATCCTCAATCCTCAATTCTCAATCCTCAATCCTCAGTCCTCAGTCCTCTAACCTGAATCCTCAACCCTCAGCCCTCATCCTCAATCCTCAATCCTCAATCCTCATCCTTCAATCCTCAATACCCAATCCTCAATCTTCAATCCTCAATCCTCAATCCTCAATTCTCAATCCTCAATCCTCAGTCCTCAGTTCTCTGACCTGAATCCTCAACCCTCAGCCCTCATCCTCAATCCTCAATCCTCAATCCTCAATCCTCAATCGTCAATCTTCAATCCTCAATCCTCAACCCTCAATCGTCAGGCATCAATTCTCAATACTCAATCTTCAATCCTCTATCCTCAATCCTCATTCCTCAATGCTCATTCTTCAATCCTCAATACCTAATCCTCAATCTTCAATCCTCAATCCTCAATCCTCAACTCTCAATCCTCAATCCTCAGTCCTCAGTACTCAAACCTCAATCCTCAACCCTCAGCACTCTTCCTCAATCCTCAATCCTCAATCTTCAATCCTCAATCCTCAACCCTCAACCCTCAGTAATCAATCCTCAATCCTCAGTCCTCAAACCTCAATCCTGATTCCTGAATCCTGAATCCTCAATCTTCAGACATCAGACCTAAGCTGTCAGACGTCAATCCACAACCCTCGATAGAATATCATCAATTCACAGTTTTCAATACTCAATACTCAATCTGCAATCTTCAGACCTCTATCCCCAAACATCAATTCTCATCACTCAACCCTCAACACTCAGTCCCCAATCCTCAATCTTCAATCCTCAATCCTCAATCCGCAATCCTCAATCCTCAATGTTCAATCCACAATACTCAATCTTCAATCCTCAATCCTCAATCCTCAATCCTCAATCCTCAATCCTCAATCGTCAATCTTCAATCCTCAATACTCAATCTTCTGTAATCAATCCTCAATTCTCAATCCTCAATACTCAATCCTCAATGCTCAATCCTCAATCCTCAATCCTCAATCCTCAATCACCAAACCTCAATCTTCAATCCTCAGTCCCAAATCCTCAATCTTCATTACTCAATCCTCAATCCTCATTCTTCAATACTCAATACCCAATCCTCAATCTTCAATCCTCAATCCTCAATCCTCAATTCTCAATCCTCAATCCTCAGTCCTCAATCTTCAATCCTCAATACTCAATCTTCTGTAATCAATCCTCAATTCTCAATCCTCAATACTCAATCCTCAATCGTCAATCCTCAATCGCCAATCCGCAATCTTCAATCCTCAGTCCCGAATCCTCAATCTTCATTACTCAATCCTCAATCCTCATTCTTCAATACTCAATACCCAATCCTCAATCTTCAATCCTCAATCCTCAATCCTCAATTCTCAATCCTCAATCCTCAGTCCTCAATCTTCAATCCTCAATACTCAATCTTCTGTAATCAATCCTCAATTCTCAATCCTCAATACTCAATCCTCAATCGTCAATCCTCAATCCCCAATCCTCAATCTTCAATCCTCAATCCTCAATCCTCAATCCACAATCCTCACTCCTCAATACTCATTCTTCAATCCTCAATACCGAATCCTCAATCTTCAATCCTCAATCCTCAATCCTCAATTCTCAATCCTCAAACCTCAATCCTCAGACTTCAAACATAATACTGAATCCTCAGTCCTCGTCCTCAATCGACAACCCTCAATCCTCAATCCTCAATCTTCAATAATTAATAAACAATCTTCAATCCTCAATCCTCGATCCTCAATCCTCAACCCTCAATCCTCAATGTTCAGTCCTCAATACCGAATCCTCAATCTTCAATCCTCAATCCTCAATCCTCAATCCTCAATCCTCAATCTTCAATCCTCAATACTCAATCTTCAATCCTCAATCCTCAATCCTCAATCCTCAATGCTCAATCCTCAATCCCCAATCTTCAATCCTCAATACTCAATCTGCAATCCTCAATCCTCAGTCCTCACTCCTCAATCCTCATTCTTCAATCCTCAATACCGAATCCTCAATCTTCAATCCTAAATCCTCAATCCTCAGCTCTCAATCCTCAATCCTCAATCCTCAGACTTCAAACATCAATACTCAACCCTCAGTCCTCGTCCTCAATCGACAACCCTCAATCCTCAATCCTCAATCTTCAATCATTAATATTCAATCTTCAATCCTCAATCCTCAATCCTCAATCCTCAACCCTCAATCCTCAATGTTCAATCCTCAATACCCAATCCTCAATCTTCAATCCTCAATCCTCAATCCTCAATCCTCAATCCTCAATCCTCAATCCTCAATCCTCAGTCCTCAAACCTCAGTCCTGAATCCTCAATCCTTAATCCTCAATCTTCAGCCCTCAGTCCTCAACAATCAGTTGTGAATCCTCAATCCTCAATTGAATATCCTCACTTCACAGGTTTCAATACTCAATACTCAACCTGCAATCTTCAAATCTCTATCCACAAACATCAGTTCTCATCACTCAACACTCAACACTCAGTCCCCAATCCTCAATCTTCAAACCTCAATCCTCAATCCTCAATCCTCAACACTCAATCCTCAATCCTCCCATCTTCAATCACGAATACTCAATCGTCAATCCTCAATCGTCAATCCTCAATGCTCAATCCTCAATCCTCAATATTCAACACTCAACACTCAACCATCAATCCTCAATACTCAATCCTCAATCCTCAATCCTCAATACTCAACCATCAATCCTCAATCCTCAAAAGTCAATAGAATATCCTTAATTATCAGGATTCTATACTCATACCTCAACCCTCAACCCACAGCCCTCATTCTCAATCCTCAATCCACAATCCTCAAACCTAAATACTCAACCGTCAGTCCTCGTCCTCAATCCTCAACACTCAATCCTCAATCCTCCCATCTTCAATCATCAATACTCAACACTCAATCCTCAACCATCAATCCTCAATACTCAATCATCAATCCTCAATTCTCAACACTCAATATAATATCCTGACTTCTCATGGTTCAATACTCAATCCACAATATTCAGTAATCAAATATCAATCCTCAAACATCAATACTCAACACTCAATCCTCAACACTCAGTCCCCTCTCCTCAATCCTCCATCCTCAGTCCTCAAACCTCAAACCTGTATCCTCAATCGTGAATCCTCAATCTTCAGTCCTCAGTCCTCAACAATCAGTCGTCAATTCTCAATCCTCAATAGAATATCATCAATTCACAGTTTTCAATACTCAATACTCAATCTGCAATCTTCAAATCTCTATCCACAAACATCAATTCTCATCATTCAACCCTCATCACTCAGTCCCCAATCCTCAATCTTCAATCCTCAATCCTCAATCCTCAATCCTCGATCGTCAATCTTCAATCCTCAATACTCAATCTTCAATCCTCCATCCTCATTCCTCAATCCTCAATCCTCAATCCTCAATCGCCAGGCTTCAATCCTCAATACTCAACCTTAATTCCTCAATCCTCAATCCTCATTCCTCAATCCTCATTCTTCAATCCTCAATACCCAATCGTCAATCTTCAATCCTCAATCCTCAATCCTCAACTCTCAATCCTCAATCCTCAATCCTCAGTCCTCAGTCCTCAAACCTCAATCCTCAACCCTCAGCCCTCATCCTCAATCCTCAGCCCTCAGCCCTCGTCCTCAATCCTCAATCCTCAATCTTCATTCTTCAATCCTCAACCCTCAAGCCTCAATCCTCAATCCTCAATCATCAGTCCTCGAACCTCAATCCTGAATCGTCAATCCTGAATCATCAATCTTCAGACCTCAGACCTCAACAGTCAGACGTCAATCCTCAATCCTCAATAGAATATCATCAATTCACAGTTTTCAATACTCAATACTCAATCTGCAATCTTCAAATCTCTATCCACAAACATCAGTTCTCATCACTGAACCCTCAACACTCAGTCCCCAATCCTCAATCTTCAATCCTCAATCCTCAATCCTCAATCCTCAATCCTCAATCCTCAATCTTCAATCCTCAATACTCAATCTTCAATCCTCAATCCTCAATCCACAATCCTCAATCCTGACTCTTCAATCCACAATACCCAATCCTCAATCTTCAATCCTCAATCCTCAATCCTAAATGCTCAATATTCAAACAGCAATACCCAATCCTCAATCTTCAATCCGCAATCCTCAATCATCAATCCTCAATCCTCAATCCTCAATCCTCAATCCTCAGTCCTCAAACCTCAAACCTGAATCCCCAACCCTGAATCCTCAATCTTCAGACCTCAGTCCTCAACAATCAGTTGTCAATTCACAATCCTCAATAGAAGATCATCAATTCACAGTTTTCAATACACAATACTCAATCTGCAATCTTCAGATCTCTATCCACAAACATCAATACTCATCATTCAACCCTCAACACTCAGTCCGCAATCCTCAATCTTCAATCCTCAATCCTCAATCCACAATCCTCTATCCTCAATGTTCAATCCACAATACTCAATCTTCAATCCTCAATCCTCAATCCTCAATCCTCAATCCTCAATCCTCAATCGTCAATCTTCAATCCTCAATACTCAGTCCTCAATCCTACAATCCTCAACCTACAATCCTCAATACTCAATCTTCAATCCTCGATCCTCAATCCTCAATCCTCAATCCTCAATTCTCAATCGTCAGGCTTCAATCCTCAATACTCAATCTTCAATCCTCAATCCTCAATCCTTATTCCTCAATGCTCATTCTTCAATCCTCAATACCTAATCCTCAATCTTCAATCCCCAATCCTCAATCCTTAACTCTCAATCCTCAATCCTCAGTCCTCAGTCCTCAAACCTCAATCCTCAACCCTCAGCCCTCATCCTCAATCCTCAATCCTCAATCGTCAATCCTCAATCCTCAATCCTCAAGCCTCAATCCTCAATCCTCAATCCTCAATCCTCAGTCCTCAAACCTCAAACCTGAATCCCTAACCCTGAACCCTCAATCTTCAGACCTCAGTCCTCAACAATCAGTTGTCTATTCACAATCCTCAATAGAAGATCATCAATTCACAGTTTTCAATACTCAATACTCAAACTGCAATCTTCAAATCTCTGTCCACAAACATCAATTCTCATCACTCAACACTCAACACTCAGTCGCCAATCCTCAATCTTCAATCCTCAATCCTCAAACCGCAATCCTCAGTACTCAATCTTCAATCCTCAATTCCCAATCCTCAGTCTTCATTCCTCAATCCTCAATCCACAATTCTCAATCCTCAATCCTACAATCCTCAACCTTCAATCCTCAATACTCAGTCTTCAATCCTACAATCCTCAACCTTCAATCCTCAATACTCAGTCTTCAATGCTCAATCCTCAATCCTCAATCCTCAATCCTCAATCCTCAATTCTCAATCCTCAATCCACAATCCTCAACCCTCAATCCTCAATACTCAGTCTTCAATGCTCAATCCTCAATCCTCAATCCTCAATACTCAATCCTCAACCGTCAATCTTCAATCCTCAATACTCAATCTTCAATCCTCAATCCTCAACCCTCAATCGTCAGGCATCAATCCTCAATACTCAATCTTCAATCCCCTATCCTCAATCCTCATTCATCAATGCTCATTCTTCAATCCTCAATACCTAATCCTCAATCTTCAATCGTCAATCCTCAATCCTCAACTCTCAATCCTCAATCCTCAGTCCTCAGTCCTCAAACCTCAATGCTCAACCCTCAGCCCTCATCCTCAATCCTCAATCCTCAATCTTCAATCCTCAATCCTCAACCCTCAACCCTCAGTAATCAATCCTCAATCCTCAGTCCTCAAACCTCAATCCTGAATCCTCAATCCTGAATCCTCAATCTTCAGACATCAGACATCAACTGTCAGACGTCAATCCACAATCCTCGATAGAATATCATCAATTCACAGTTTTCAATACTCAATACTCAATCTGCAATCTTCAGACCTCTATCCCCAAACATCAATTCTCATCACTCAACCCTCAACACTCAGTCCCCAATACTCAATCTTCAATCCTCAATCCTCAATCCTCAATCCTCAATCCTCAATCCTCAATCGTCAATCTTCAATCCTCAATTCTCAATCCTCAATCCTCAATCCTCAGACCTCAAACCTCAGACCTGAATCCCCAATCCTGAATCCTCAACCTTCAGACCTCAGTCCTCAACAATCAGTTGTCAATTCACAATCCTCAATAGAAGATCATCAATTCACAGTTTTCAATACACAATACTCAATCTGCAATCTTCAAATCTCTATCCACAAACATCAATTCTCATCATTCAACCCTCAACACTCAGTCCCCAATCCTCAATATTCAATCCTCAATCCTCAAACCGCAATCCTCAATACTCAACCTTCAATCCTCAATACTCAATCATCAATCCTCAATCTTCAATCCTCAATCCTCAATCCTCAATCCTCAATCCTCAATCATCAATCATTAATCCTCAATACTCAATCCTCAATCCACAATCCTCAAACCTAAATACTCAACCGTCAGTCCTCGTCCTCAATCCTCAACACTCAATCCTCAATCCTCCCATCTTCAATCATCAATACTCAACACTCAATCCTCAACCATCAATCCTCAATACTCAATCATCAATCCTCAATTCTCAACACTCAATATAATATCCTGACTTCTCATGGTTCAATACTCAATCCACAATATTCAGTAATCAAATATCAATCCTCAAACATCAATACTCAACACTCAATCCTCAACACTCATTCCCCTCTCCTCAATCCTCCATCCTCAGTCCTCAAACCTCAAACCTGTATCCTCAATCGTGAATCCTCAATCTTCAGTCCTCAGTCCTCAACAATCAGTCGTCAATTCTCAATCCTCAATAGAATATCATCAATTCACAGTTTTCAATGCTCAATACTCAATCTGCAATCTTCAAATCTCTATCCACAAACATCAATTCTCATCATTCAACCCTCATCACTCAGTCCCCAATCCTCAATCTTCAATCCTCAATCCTCAATCCTCAATCCTCAATCTTCAATCCTCAACTCTCAATCCTCAATCCTCAATCCTCAGTCCTCAGTCCTCAAACCTCAATCCTCAACCCTCAGCCCTCATCCTCAATCCTCAACCCTCAGCCCTCATCCTCAATCCTCAATCCTCAATCTTCATTCTTCAATCCTCAATTCTCAAGCCTCAATCTTCAATCCTCAATCCTCAGTCCTCGAACCTCAATCCTGAATCGTCAATCCTGAATCATCAATCTTCAGACCTCAGACCTCAACAGTCAGACGTCAATACTCAATCCTCAATAGAATATCATCAATTCACAGTTTTCAATACTCAATACTCAATCTGCAATCTTCAAATCTCTATCCACAAACATCAGTTCTCATCACTGAACCCTCAACACTCAGTCCCCAATCCTCAATCTTCAATCCTCAATTCTCAATCCTCAATCCTCAATCCTCAATCTTCAATCCTCAATACTCAATCTTCAATCCTCAATCCTCAATCCACAATCCTCAATCCTCACTCTTCAATCCACAATACCCAATCCTCAATCTTCAATCCTCAATCCTCAATCCTCAATACTCAGCCCTCATCCTCAATCCTCAATCGACAATCCGCAATCCTCAATCCTCAATCCTCAATCCTCAATCCTCAATCCTCAATCCTCAATCCTCAATCCTTAATCCTCAATCTTCAATCCTCAATCCTGAACCCTCGATCCACAACCCTCCATCCTCAATAAAATATCCCCAATTCTCAGTTTTCAATACTCAATTAGCAACCTTCATACCTCAATCTACAGACAACAATTCTGGACCCACAATCCTCAACCCTCAGTCCTCAATCTTCAATCCTCAGTCCTCAATCCTCAATCCTCAATCCTCAATCCTCAATCCTCAATCCTCAATCATCAGTCCTCAAACCACAGTCCTCAATTATCAATCCTCAGTTCATAACCCTTAATCCTCAATCTTCAATCCTGAATCTTCAATACTCAACATTCAATCCTCAATCCTCAATCCCCAATATTCAATGCGCAATCCTCAATTATCAAACCACAATCCTCAACCCGCAGTCCTTAATCCTCAATCCCCAATCCTCAATTCTCAATCCTCAATTCTCAAACCTCAATCCTCAATCCTCAATACTCAATCTTCAATCCTCAATCCTCAGTCCTCAATCTTCAATCCTCAATGCTCAATCCTCAACACTCAATCCTCAGTCCTCAATCCTCAATGCTCAATCCTCAATCCTCAATCCTCAATCCTCAATCGTCAATCTTCAATCCTCAATACTCAGTCCTCAATCCTACAATCCTCAACCTACAATCCTCAATACTCAATCTTCAATCCTCGATCCTCTATCCTCAATCCTCAATCCTCAATTCTCAATCGTCAGGCTTCAATCCTCAATACTCAATCTTCAATCCTCAATCCTCAATCCTTATTCCTCAATGCTCATTCTTCAATCCTCAATACCTAATCCTCAATCTTCAATCCCCAATCCTCAATCCTTAACTCTCAATCCTCAATCCTCAGTCCTCAGTCCTCAAACCTCAATCCTCAACCCTCAGCCCTCATCCTCAATCCTCAATCCTCAATCGTCAATCCTCAATCCTCAATCCTCAAGCCTCAATCCTCAATCCTCAATCCTCAATCCTCAGTCCTCAAACCTCAAACCTGAATCCCTAACCCTGAACCCTCAATCTTCAGACCTCAGTCCTCAACAATCAGTTGTCTATTCACAATCCTCAATAGAAGATCATCAATTCACAGTTTTCAATACTCAATACTCAAACTGCAATCTTCAAATCTCTGTCCACAAACATCAATTCTCATCACTCAACACTCAACACTCAGTCGCCAATCCTCAATCTTCAATCCTCAATCCTCAAACCGCAATCCTCAGTACTCAATCTTCAATCCTCAATTCCCAATCCTCAGTCTTCATTCCTCAATCCTCAATCCACAATTCTCAATCCTCAATCCTACAATCCTCAACCTTCAATCCTCAATACTCAGTCTTCAATCCTACAATCCTCAACCTTCAATCCTCAATACTCAGTCTTCAATGCTCAATCCTCAATCCTCAATCCTCAATCCTCAATCCTCAATTCTCAATCCTCAATCCACAATCCTCAACCCTCAATCCTCAATACTCAGTCTTCAATGCTCAATCCTCAATCCTCAATCCTCAATACTCAATCCTCAACCGTCAATCTTCAATCCTCAATACTCAATCTTCAATCCTCAATCCTCAACCCTCAATCGTCAGGCATCAATCCTCAATACTCAATCTTCAATCCCCTATCCTCAATCCTCATTCATCAATGCTCATTCTTCAATCCTCAATACCTAATCCTCAATCTTCAATCGTCAATCCTCAATCCTCAACTCTCAATCCTCAATCCTCAGTCCTCAGTCCTCAAACCTCAATGCTCAACCCTCAGCCCTCATCCTCAATCCTCAATCCTCAATCTTCAATCCTCAATCCTCAACCCTCAACCCTCAGTAATCAATCCTCAATCCTCAGTCCTCAAACCTCAATCCTGAATCCTCAATCCTGAATCCTCAATCTTCAGACATCAGACATCAACTGTCAGACGTCAATCCACAATCCTCGATAGAATATCATCAATTCACAGTTTTCAATACTCAATACTCAATCTGCAATCTTCAGACCTCTATCCCCAAACATCAATTCTCATCACTCAACCCTCAACACTCAGTCCCCAATACTCAATCTTCAATCCTCAATCCTCAATCCTCAATCCTCAATCCTCAATCCTCAATCGTCAATCTTCAATCCTCAATTCTCAATCCTCAATCCTCAATCCTCAGACCTCAAACCTCAGACCTGAATCCCCAATCCTGAATCCTCAACCTTCAGACCTCAGTCCTCAACAATCAGTTGTCAATTCACAATCCTCAATAGAAGATCATCAATTCACAGTTTTCAATACACAATACTCAATCTGCAATCTTCAAATCTCTATCCACAAACATCAATTCTCATCATTCAACCCTCAACACTCAGTCCCCAATCCTCAATCTTCAATCCTCAATCCTCAAACCGCAATCCTCAATACTCAACCTTCAATCCTCAATACTCAATCATCAATCCTCAATCTTCAATCCTCAATCCTCAATCCTCAATCCTCAATCCTCAATCATCAATCATTAATCCTCAATACTCAATCCTCAATCCACAATCCTCAAACCTAAATACTCAACCGTCAGTCCTCGTCCTCAATCCTCAACACTCAATCCTCAATCCTCCCATCTTCAATCATCAATACTCAACACTCAATCCTCAACCATCAATCCTCAATACTCAATCATCAATCCTCAATTCTCAACACTCAATATAATATCCTGACTTCTCATGGTTCAATACTCAATCCACAATATTCAGTAATCAAATATCAATCCTCAAACATCAATACTCAACACTCATTCCTCAACACTCATTCCCCTCTCCTCAATCCTCCATCCTCAGTCCTCAAACCTCAAACCTGTATCCTCAATCGTGAATCCTCAATCTTCAGTCCTCAGTCCTCAACAATCAGTCGTCAATTCTCAATCCTCAATAGAATATCATCAATTCACAGTTTTCAATGCTCAATACTCAATCTGCAATCTTCAAATCTCTATCCACAAACATCAATTCTCATCATTCAACCCTCATCACTCAGTCCCCAATCCTCAATCTTCAATCCTCAATCCTCAATCCTCAATCCTCAATCTTCAATCCTCAACTCTCAATCCTCAATCCTCAATCCTCAGTCCTCAGTCCTCAAACCTCAATCCTCAACCCTCAGCCCTCATCCTCAATCCTCAACCCTCAGCCCTCATCCTCAATCCTCAATCCTCAATCTTCATTCTTCAATCCTCAATTCTCAAGCCTCAATCTTCAATCCTCAATCCTCAGTCCTCGAACCTCAATCCTGAATCGTCAATCCTGAATCATCAATCTTCAGACCTCAGACCTCAACAGTCAGACGTCAATACTCAATCCTCAATAGAATATCATCAATTCACAGTTTTCAATACTCAATACTCAATCTGCAATCTTCAAATCTCTATCCACAAACATCAGTTCTCATCACTGAACCCTCAACACTCAGTCCCCAATCCTCAATCTTCAATCCTCAATTCTCAATCCTCAATCCTCAATCCTCAATCTTCAATCCTCAATACTCAATCTTCAATCCTCAATCCTCAATCCACAATCCTCAATCCTCACTCTTCAATCCACAATACCCAATCCTCAATCTTCAATCCTCAATCCTCAATCCTCAATACTCAGCCCTCATCCTCAATCCTCAATCGACAATCCGCAATCCTCAATCCTCAATCCTCAATCCTCAATCCTCAATCCTCAATCCTCAATCCTCAATCCTTAATCCTCAATCTTCAATCCTCAATCCTGAACCCTCGATCCACAACCCTCCATCCTCAATAAAATATCCCCAATTCTCAGTTTTCAATACTCAATTAGCAACCTTCATACCTCAATCTACAGACAACAATTCTGGACCCACAATCCTCAACCCTCAGTCCTCAATCTTCAATCCTCAGTCCTCAATCCTCAATCCTCAATCCTCAATCCTCAATCCTCAATCCTCAATCCTCAGTCCTCAAACCACAGTCCTCAATTATCAATCCTCAGTTCATAACCCTTAATCCTCAATCTTCAATCCTGAATCTTCAATACTCAACATTCAATCCTCAATCCTCAATCCCCAATATTCAATGCGCAATCCTCAATTATCAAACCACAATCCTCAACCCGCAGTCCTTAATCCTCAATCCCCAATCCTCAATTCTCAATCCTCAATTCTCAAACCTCAATCCTCAATCCTCAATACTCAATCTTCAATCCTCAATCCTCAGTCCTCAATCTTCAATCCTCAATGCTCAATCCTCAACACTCAATCCTCAGTCCTCAATCCTCAATGCTCAATCCTCAATCCTCAATCCTCAATCCTCAATCGTCAATCTTCAATCCTCAATACTCAGTCCTCAATCCTACAATCCTCAACCTACAATCCTCAATACTCAATCTTCAATCCTCGATCCTCAATCCTCAATCCTCAATCCTCAATTCTCAATCGTCAGGCTTCAATCCTCAATACTCAATCTTCAATCCTCAATCCTCAATCCTTATTCCTCAATGCTCATTCTTCAATCCTCAATACCTAATCCTCAATCTTCAATCCCCAATCCTCAATCCTTAACTCTCAATCCTCAATCCTCAGTCCTCAGTCCTCAAACCTCAATCCTCAACCCTCAGCCCTCATCCTCAATCCTCAATCCTCAATCGTCAATCCTCAATCCTCAATCCTCAAGCCTCAATCCTCAATCCTCAATCCTCAATCCTCAGTCCTCAAACCTCAAACCTGAATCCCTAACCCTGAACCCTCAATCTTCAGACCTCAGTCCTCAACAATCAGTTGTCTATTCACAATCCTCAATAGAAGATCATCAATTCACAGTTTTCAATACTCAATACTCAAACTGCAATCTTCAAATCTCTGTCCACAAACATCAATTCTCATCACTCAACACTCAACACTCAGTCGCCAATCCTCAATCTTCAATCCTCAATCCTCAAACCGCAATCCTCAGTACTCAATCTTCAATCCTCAATTCCCAATCCTCAGTCTTCATTCCTCAATCCTCAATCCTCAATTCTCAATCCTCAATCCTACAATCCTCAACCTTCAATCCTCAATACTCAGCCTTCAATCCTACAATCCTCAACCTTCAATCCTCAATACTCAGTCTTCAATGCTCAATCCTCAATCCTCAATCCTCAATCCTCAATCCTCAATTCTCAATCCTCAATCCACAATCCTCAACCATCAATCCTCAATACTCAGTCTTCAATGCTCAATCAACAATCCTCAATACTCAATACTCAATCCTCAACCGTCAATCTTCAATCCTCAATACCCAATCCTCAATCTTCAATACTCAATCCTCAATCCTCAATTCTCAATCCTCAATCCTCAGTCCTCAGTCCTCTAACCTGAATCCTCAACCCTCAGCCCTCATCCTCAATCCTCAATCCTCAATCCTCATCCTTCAATCCTCAATACCCAATCCTCAATCTTCAATCCTCAATCCTCAATCCTCAATTCTCAATCCTCAATCCTCAGTCCTCAGTTCTCTGACCTGAATCCTCAACCCTCAGCCCTCATCCTCAATCCTCAATCCTCAATCCTCAATCCTCAATCGTCAATCTTCAATCCTCAATCCTCAACCCTCAATCGTCAGGCATCAATTCTCAATACTCAATCTTCAATCCTCTATCCTCAATCCTCATTCCTCAATGCTCATTCTTCAATCCTCAATACCTAATCCTCAATCTTCAATCCTCAATCCTCAATCCTCAACTCTCAATCCTCAATCCTCAGTCCTCAGTACTCAAACCTCAATCCTCAACCCTCAGCACTCTTCCTCAATCCTCAATCCTCAATCTTCAATCCTCAATCCTCAACCCTCAACCCTCAGTAATCAATCCTCAATCCTCAGTCCTCAAACCTCAATCCTGATTCCTGAATCCTGAATCCTCAATCTTCAGACATCAGACCTAAGCTGTCAGACGTCAATCCACAACCCTCGATAGAATATCATCAATTCACAGTTTTCAATACTCAATACTCAATCTGCAATCTTCAGACCTCTATCCCCAAACATCAATTCTCATCACTCAACCCTCAACACTCAGTCCCCAATCCTCAATCTTCAATCCTCAATCCTCAATCCGCAATCCTCAATCCTCAATGTTCAATCCACAATACTCAATCTTCAATCCTCAATCCTCAATCCTCAATCCTCAATCCTCAATCCTCAATCGTCAATCTTCAATCCTCAATACTCAATCTTCTGTAATCAATCCTCAATTCTCAATCCTCAATACTCAATCCTCAATGCTCAATCCTCAATCCTCAATCCTCAATCCTCAATCACCAAACCTCAATCTTCAATCCTCAGTCCCAAATCCTCAATCTTCATTACTCAATCCTCAATCCTCATTCTTCAATACTCAATACCCAATCCTCAATCTTCAATCCTCAATCCTCAATCCTCAATTCTCAATCCTCAATCCTCAGTCCTCAATCTTCAATCCTCAATACTCAATCTTCTGTAATCAATCCTCAATTCTCAATCCTCAATACTCAATCCTCAATCGTCAATCCTCAATCGCCAATCCGCAATCTTCAATCCTCAGTCCCGAATCCTCAATCTTCATTACTCAATCCTCAATCCTCATTCTTCAATACTCAATACCCAATCCTCAATCTTCAATCCTCAATCCTCAATCCTCAATTCTCAATCCTCAATCCTCAGTCCTCAATCTTCAATCCTCAATACTCAATCTTCTGTAATCAATCCTCAATTCTCAATCCTCAATACTCAATCCTCAATCGTCAATCCTCAATCCCCAATCCTCAATCTTCAATCCTCAATCCTCAATCCTCAATCCACAATCCTCACTCCTCAATACTCATTCTTCAATCCTCAATACCGAATCCTCAATCTTCAATCCTCAATCCTCAATCCTCAATTCTCAATCCTCAAACCTCAATCCTCAGACTTCAAACATAATACTGAATCCTCAGTCCTCGTCCTCAATCGACAACCCTCAATCCTCAATCCTCAATCTTCAATAATTAATAAACAATCTTCAATCCTCAATCCTCGATCCTCAATCCTCAACCCTCAATCCTCAATGTTCAGTCCTCAATACCGAATCCTCAATCTTCAATCCTCAATCCTCAATCCTCAATCCTCAATCCTCAATCCTCAATCCTCAATACTCAATCTTCAATCCTCAATCCTCAATCCTCAATCCTCAATCCTCAATCCCCAATCTTCAATCCTCAATACTCAATCTGCAATCCTCAATCCTCAGTCCTCACTCCTCAATCCTCATTCTTCAATCCTCAATACCGAATCCTCAATCTTCAATCCTAAATCCTCAATCCTCAACTCTCAATCCTCAATCCTCAATCCTCAGACTTCAAACATCAATACTCAACCCTCAGTCCTCGTCCTCAATCGACAACCCTCAATCCTCAATCCTCAATCTTCAATCATTAATATTCAATCTTCAATCCTCAATCCTCAATCCTCAATCCTCAACCCTCAATCCTCAATGTTCAATCCTCAATACCCAATCCTCAATCTTCAATCCTCAATCCTCAATCCTCAATCCTCAATCCTCAATCCTCAATCCTCAATCCTCAGTCCTCAAACCTCAGTCCTGAATCCTCAATCCTTAATCCTCAATCTTCAGCCCTCAGTCCTCAACAATCAGTTGTGAATCCTCAATCCTCAATTGAATATCCTCAATTCACAGGTTTCAATACTCAATACTCAACCTGCAATCTTCAAATCTCTATCCACAAACATCAATTCTCATCACTCAACACTCAACACTCAGTCCCCAATCCTCAATCTTCAAACCTCAATCCTCAATCCTCAATCCTCAACACTCAATCCTCAATCCTCCCATCTTCAATCACGAATACTCAATCGTCAATCCTCAATCGTCAATCCTCAATGCTCAATCCTCAATCCTCAATATTCAACACTCAACACTCAACCATCAATCCTCAATACTCAATCCTCAATCCTCAATCCTCAATACTCAACCATCAATCCTCAATCCTCAAAAGTCAATAGAATATCCTTAATTATCAGGATTCTATACTCATACCTCAACCCTCAACCCACAGCCCTCATTCTCAATCCTCAATCCACAATCCTCAAACCTAAATACTCAACCGTCAGTCCTCGTCCTCAATCCTCAACACTCAATCCTCAATCCTCCCATCTTCAATCATCAATACTCAACACTCAATCCTCAACCATCAATCCTCAATACTCAATCATCAATCCTCAATTCTCAACACTCAATATAATATCCTGACTTCTCATGGTTCAATACTCAATCCACAATATTCAGTAATCAAATATCAATCCTCAAACATCAATACTCAACACTCAATCCTCAACACTCAGTCCCCTCTCCTCAATCCTCCATCCTCAGTCCTCAAACCTCAAACCTGTATCCTCAATCGTGAATCCTCAATCTTCAGTCCTCAGTCCTCAACAATCAGTCGTCAATTCTCAATCCTCAATAGAATATCATCAATTCACAGTTTTCAATACTCAATACTCAATCTGCAATCTTCAAATCTCTATCCACAAACATCAATTCTCATCATTCAACCCTCATCACTCAGTCCCCAATCCTCAATCTTCAATCCTCAATCCTCAATCCTCAATCCTCGATCGTCAATCTTCAATCCTCAATACTCAATCTTCAATCCTCCATCCTCATTCCTCAATCCTCAATCCTCAATCCTCAATCGCCAGGCTTCAATCCTCAATACTCAACCTTCATTCCTCAATCCTCAATCCTCATTCCTCAATCCTCATTCTTCAATCCTCAATACCCAATCGTCAATCTTCAATCCTCAATCCTCAATCCTCAACTCTCAATCCTCAATCCTCAATCCTCAGTCCTCAGTCCTCAAACCTCAATCCTCAACCCTCAGCCCTCATCCTCAATCCTCAGCCCTCAGCCCTCGTCCTCAATCCTCAATCCTCAATCTTCATTCTTCAATCCTCAACCCTCAAGCCTCAATCCTCAATCCTCAATCATCAGTCCTCGAACCTCAATCCTGAATCGTCAATCCTGAATCATCAATCTTCAGACCTCAGACCTCAACAGTCAGACGTCAATCCTCAATCCTCAATAGAATATCATCAATTCACAGTTTTCAATACTCAATACTCAATCTGCAATCTTCAAATCTCTATCCACAAACATCAGTTCTCATCACTGAACCCTCAACACTCAGTCCCCAATCCTCAATCTTCAATCCTCAATCCTCAATCCTCAATCCTCAATCCTCAATCCTCAATCTTCAATCCTCAATACTCAATCTTCAATCCTCAATCCTCAATCCACAATCCTCAATCCTCACTCTTCAATCCACAATACCCAATCCTCAATCTTCAATCCTCAATCCTCAATCCTAAATGCTCAATATTCAAACAGCAATACCCAATCCTCAATCTTCAATCCGCAATCCTCAATCATCAATCCTCAATCCTCAATCCTCAATCCTCAATCCTCAGTCCTCAAACCTCAAACCTGAATCCCCAACCCTGAATCCTCAATCTTCAGACCTCAGTCCTCAACAATCAGTTGTCAATTCACAATCCTCAATAGAAGATCATCAATTCACAGTTTTCAATACACAATACTCAATCTGCAATCTTCAAATCTCTATCCACAAACATCAATACTCATCATTCAACCCTCAACACTCAGTCCGCAATCCTCAATCTTCAATCCTCAATCCTCAATCCTCAATCCTCTATCCTCAATGTTCAATCCACAATACTCAATCTTCAATCCTCAATCCTCAATCCTCAATCCTCAATCCTCAATCCTCAATCGTCAATCTTCAATCCTCAATACTCAGTCCTCAATCCTACAATCCTCAACCTACAATCCTCAATACTCAATCTTCAATCCTCGATCCTCAATCCTCAATCCTCAATCCTCAATTCTCAATCGTCAGGCTTCAATCCTCAATACTCAATCTTCAATCCTCAATCCTCAATCCTTATTCCTCAATGCTCATTCTTCAATCCTCAATACCTAATCCTCAATCTTCAATCCCCAATCCTCAATCCTTAACTCTCAATCCTCAATCCTCAGTCCTCAGTCCTCAAACCTCAATCCTCAACCCTCAGCCCTCATCCTCAATCCTCAATCCTCAATCGTCAATCCTCAATCCTCAATCCTCAAGCCTCAATCCTCAATCCTCAATCCTCAATCCTCAGTCCTCAAACCTCAAACCTGAATCCCCAACCCTGAACCCTCAATCTTCAGACCTCAGTCCTCAACAATCAGTTGTCTATTCACAATCCTCAATAGAAGATCATCAATTCACAGTTTTCAATACTCAATACTCAAACTGCAATCTTCAAATCTCTGTCCACAAACATCAATTCTCATCACTCAACACTCAACACTCAGTCCCCAATCCTCAATCTTCAATCCTCAATCCTCAAACCGCAATCCTCAGTACTCAATCTTCAATCCTCAATTCCCAATCCTCAGTCTTCATTCCTCAATCCTCAATCCTCAATTCTCAATCCTCAATCCTACAATCCTCAACCTTCAATCCTCAATACTCAGTCTTCAATCCTACAATCCTCAACCTTCAATCCTCAATACTCAGTCTTCAATGCTCAATCCTCAATCCTCAATCCTCAATCCTCAATCCTCAATTCTCAATCCTCAATCCACAATCCTCAACCCTCAATCCTCAATACTCAGTCTTCAATGCTCAATCCTCAATCCTCAATCCTCAATACTCAATCCCCAACCGTCAGTCTTCAATCCTCAATACTCAATCTTGAATCCTCAATCCTCAACCCTCAATCGTCAGGCATCAATCCTCAATACTCAATCTTCAATCCCCTATCCTCAATCCTCATTCATCAATGCTCATTCTTCAATCCTCAATACCTAATCCTCAATCTTCAATCGTCAATCCTCAATCCTCAACTCTCAATCCTCAATCCTCAGTCCTCAGTCCTCAAACCTCAATGCTCAACCCTCAGCCCTCATCCTCAATCCTCAATCCTCAATCTTCAATCCTCAATCCTCAACCCTCAACCCTCAGTAATCAATCCTCAATCCTCAGTCCTCAAACCTCAATCCTGAATCCTCAATCCTGAATCCTCAATCTTCAGACATCAGACATCAACTGTCAGACGTCAATCCACAATCCTCGATAGAATATCATCAATTCACAGTTTTCAATACTCAATACTCAATCTGCAATCTTCAGACCTCTATCCCCAAACATCAATTCTCATCACTCAACCCTCAACACTCAGTCCCCAATACTCAATCTTCAATCCTCAATCCTCAATCCTCAATCCTCAATCCTCAATCCTCAATCGTCAATCTTCAATCCTCAATTCTCAATCCTCAATCCTCAATCCTCAGACCTCAAACCTCAATCCTCAATCATCAATCATTAATCCTCAATACTCAATCTTCAATCCTCAATCCTCAATCCTCAATCCTCAATCCTCAATCCTCAATCCAAAATCTTCAATCCTCAATACTCAATCTGCAATCCTCAATCCTCAGTCCTCACTCCTCCATACTCATTCTTCAATCCTCAATACCGAATCCTCAATCTTCAATCCTCAATCCTCAATCCTCAATTCTCAATCCTCAAACCTCAATCCTCAGACTTCAAACATAATACTGAATCCTCAGTCCTCGTCCTCAATCGACAACCCTCAATCCTCAATCCTCAATCTTCAATAATTAATAAACAATCTTCAATCCTCAATCCTCGATCCTCAATCCTCAACCCTCAATCCTCAATGTTCAGTCCTCAATACCGAATCCTCAATCTTCAATCCTCAATCCTCAATCTTCAATCCTCAATCTTAATCTCCAAACCTCAATACTCAAACTTCAATCCTCAATCCTCAATCCTCAATCCTCAATCCTCAATCTTCAATCCTCAATACTCAATCTTCAATCCTCAATCCTCAATCCTCAATCCTCAATCCTCAATCCCCAATCTTCAATCCTCAATACTCAATCTGCAATCCTCAATCCTCAGTCCTCACTCCTCAATCCTCATTCTTCAATCCTCAATACCGAATCCTCAATCTTCAATCCTAAATCCTCAATCCCCAACTCTCAATCCTCAATCCTCAATCCTCAGACTTCAAACATCAATACTCAACCCTCAGTCCTCGTCCTCAATCGACAACCCTCAATCCTCAATACTCAATCTTCAATCATTAATATTCAATCTTCAATCCTCAATCCTCAATCCTCAATCCTCAACCCTCAATCCTCAATGTTCAATCCTCAATACCCAATCCTCAATCTTCAATCCTCAATCCTCAATCCTCAATTCTCAATCCTCAATCCTCAATCCTCAATCCTCAGTCCTCAAACCTCAGTCCTGAATCCTCAATCCTTAATCCTCAATCTTCAGCCCTCAGTCCTCAAGAATCAGATGTGAATCCTCAATCCTCAATAGAATATCCTGAATTCACAGGTTTCAATACTCAATACTCAACCTGCAATCTTCAAATCTCTATCCACAAACATCAATTCTCATCACTCAACACTCAACACTCAGTCCCCAATCCTCAATCTTCAAACCTCAATCCTCAATCCTCAATCCTCAATCCTCAATCTTCAATCCTCAATACTCAATCCTCAATCCTCAATCCTCAGTCCTCAAACCTCAATCCTGAATCCTCAATCCTGAATCCTCAATCTTCAGTCCTCAGTCCTCAACAATCAGTTGTCAATTCTCAATCCTCAATAGAATATCATCAATTCACAGTTTTCAATACTCAATACTCAATCTGCAATCTTCAAATCTCTATCCACAAACATCAATTCTCATCATTCAACCCTCATCACTCAGTCCCCAATCCTCAATCTTCAATCCTCAATCCTCAATCCTCAATCCTCGATCGTCAATCTTCAATCCTCAATACTCAATCTTCAATCCTCCATCCTCATTCCTCAATCCTCAATCCTCAATCCTCAATCGCCAGGCTTCAATCCTCAATACTCAACCTTCATTCCTCAATCCTCAATCCTCATTCCTCAATCCTCATTCTTCAATCCTCAATACCCAATCCTCAATCTTCAATCCTCAATCCTCAATCCTCAACTCTCAATCCTCAATCCTCAGTCCTCAGTCCTCAAACCTCAATCCTCAACCCTCAGCCCTCATCCTCAAACCTCAACCCTCAGCCCTCATCCTCAATCCTCAATCCTCAATCTTCATTCTTCAATCCTCAATCCTCAAGCCTCAATCCTCAATCCTCAGTCCTTGATCCTCAATCCTGAATCGTCAATCCTGAATCCTCAATCTTCACACCTCAGACCTCAACAGTCAGACGTCAATCCTCAATCCTCAATAGAACATCATCAATTCACAGTTTTCATTACTAAATACTCAATCTGCAATCTTCAAATCTCTATCCACAAACATCAATTCTCATCACTCAACCCTCACTACTCAGTCCCCAATCCTCAATATTCAATCCTCAATCCTCAATCCTCAATCCACAATCCTCAGCCTTCAATCCTCAATACTCAATCTTAAATGCTCATTCCTTAATCCTCAATCCTCAATTCTCGATCCTCAATCGTCAACCATCATTCCTCAATACTCAATCTTCAATCCTCAGTCCTCAATCCTCATTCTTCAATCCTCAATACCCAATCTTCAATCTTCAATCCTCAATCCTCAATCCTCAATTCTCAATCCTCAATCCTCAGTCCTCAGCCCTCAAACCTCAATCCTCAACCCTCAGCCCTCATCCTCAATCCTCAATCCTCAATCCTCAATCCTCAATCCTCAATCTTGAATCCTCAATACTCAATCTTCAATCCTAAATCCTCAGTCCTCAATCTTCAATCCTCAATGCTCAATCCTCAATCCTCAGTCCTCAGTCCTCAATCCTCAATCCTCAATTCTCAAACCTCAATCCTCAATCCTCAATACTCAATCTTCAATCCTCAATCCTCAATCCTCAGTCCTCAATCTTCAATCCTCAATGCTCAATCCTCAATCCTGAATCCTCAGTCCTCAATCCTCAATCCTCAATCCTCGAATCTCAATCCTCAATCCTCAAACCTCAATCCTCAATCTTCAATCCTCAATACTCAATCTTCAATCCTCAATCCTCAATCCTCAATCCTCAATCCTCAATCCTCAATCCAAAACCTTCAATCCTCAATACTCAATCTGCAATCCTCAATCCTCAGTCCTCAATCCTCAATACTCATTCTTCAATCCTCAATACCGAATCCTCAATCTTCAATCCTAAATCCTCAATCCTCAATTCTCAATCATCAAACCTCAATCCTCAGACTTCAAACATCAATACTCAACCCTCAGTCCTCGTCCTCAATCGACAACCCTCAATCCTCAATCCTCAATCTTCAATCATTAATATTCAATCTTCAATCCTCAATCCTCAATCCTCAATCCTCAACCCTCAATCCTCAATGTTCAATCCTCAATACCCAATCCTCAATCTTCAATCCTCAATCCTCAATCCTCAAGCCTCAATCCTCAATCCTCAATCCTCAATCCTCAGTCCTCAAACCTCAGTCCTGAATCCTCAATCCTGAATCCTCAATCTTCAGCCCTCAGTCCTCAACAATCAGTTGTGAATCCTCAATCCTCAATAGAATATCCTCAATTCACAGGTTTCAATACTCAATACTCAACCTGCAATCTTCAAATCTCTATCCACAAACATCAATTCTCATCACTCAACACTCAACACTCAGTCCCCAATCCTCAATATTCAAACCTCAATCCTCAATCCTCCATCCTCAATCCTCAATCTTCAATCCTCAATACTCAACCTTCAATCCTCAATCCTCAATCCACGGTCCTCAATCCTCAATCGTCAATCTCCAATCCTGAATACTCAATCTTAAATCCTCAATCCTCAATCCTCAATCCTCAATCCTTAATCCTCATTCTTCAATCCTCAATACCCAATCCTCAATCTTAAATCCTCAATTATCAATCCTCAATTCGCGACACTCAATCCTAAGTCCTCAGTCCTCAAACCTCAATCCTGAATCCTCAATCCTGCATCCTCAATCTTCAGCCCTCAGTCCTCAACAATCAGTTGTCAATCCTCAATCCCCAATACAATATCCTCAATTCACAGTTTTCAATAGTCAATACTCAATCTGCAATCTTCAAATCTCTATCCACAAACATCAACTCTCATCACTCAACCCTGAACCCTCAGCCCTCATTCTCAATCCTCAATCCACAATCGTCAAACCTAAATCCTCAACCGTCAGTCCTCGTCCTCAATCCTCAACACTCAATCCTCAATCCTCCCGTCTTCAATCACCAATACTCAATCGTCAATCCTCAATCGTCAATCCTCAATGCTCAATCCTCAATCCTCAATATTCAACACTCAACACTCAACCATCAATCCTCAATACTCAATCCTCAATCCTCAATCCTCAATACTCAACCATCAATCCTCAATCCTCAAAAGTCAATAGAATATCCTTAATTATCAGGATTCTATACTCATACCTCAACCCTCAACCCACAGCCCTCATTCTCAATCCTCAATCCACAATCCTCAAACCTAAATACTCAACCGTCAGTCCTCGTCCTCAATCCTCAACACTCAATCCTCAATCCTCCCATCTTCAATCATCAATACTCAACACTCAATCCTCAACCATCAATCCTCAATACTCAATCATCAATCCTCAATTCTCAACACTCAATATAATATCCTGAGTTCTCATGGTTCAATACTCAATCCACAATATTCAGTAATCAAATATCAATCCTCAAACATCAATACTCAACACTCAATCCTCAACACTCAGTCCCCTCTCCTCAATCCTCCATCCTCAGTCCTCAAACCTCAAACCAGTATCCTCTATCTTCAGTCCTCAGTCCTCAACAATCAGTCGTCAATTCTCAATCCTCAATAGAATATCATCAATTCACAGTTTTCAATACTCAATACTCAATCTGCAATCTTCAAATCTCTATCCACAAACATCAATTCTCATCATTCAACCCTCATCACTCAGTCCCCAATCCTCAATCTTCAATCCTCAATCCTCAATCCTCAATCCTCGATCGTCAATCTTCAATCCTCAATACTCAATCTTCAATCCTCCATCCTCATTCCTCAATCCTCAATCCTCAATCCTCAATCGCCAGGCTTCAATCCTCAATACTCAACCTTCATTCCTCAATCCTCAATCCTCATTCCTCAATCCTCATTCTTCAATCCTCAATACCCAATCCTCAATCTTCAATCCTCAATCCTCAATCCTCAGCTCTCAATCCTCAATCCTCAATCCTCAGTCCTCAGTCCTCAAACCTCAACCCTCAACCCTCCGCCCACATCCTCAATCCTCAACCCTCAGCCCTCATCCTCAATCCTCAACCCTCAATCTTCATTCTTCAATCCTCAATCCTCAAGCCTCAATCCTCAATCCTCAATCCTCAGTCCTCGAACCTCAATCCTGAATCGTCAATCCTGAATCATCAATCTTCAGACCTCAGACCTCAACAGTCAGACGTCAATCCTCAATCCTCAATAGAATATCATCAATTCACAGTTTTCAATACTCAATACTCAATCTGCAATCTTCAAATCTCTATCCACAAACATCAGTTCTCATCATTGAACACTCAACACTCAGTCCCCAATCCTCAATCTTCAATCCTCAATCCTCAATCCTCAATCCTCAATCCTCAATCTTCAATCCTCAATACTCAATCTTCAATCCTCAATCCTCAATCCACAATCCTCAATCCTCACTCTTCAATCCACAATACCCAATCCTCAATCTTCAATCCTCAATCCTCAATCCTCAATTCTCAATCCTCAATCCTCAGTCCTCAGTCCTCAAACCTCAATCCTCAACACTCAGCCCTCATCCTCAATCCTCAATCGACAATCCGCAATCCTCAATCTTCAATCCTCAATCCTCAATCCTCAATCCTCAATCCTCAATCCTCAATCCTCAATCCTCAATCCTCAATCCTCAATCCTCAATCCTCAATCCCTAATCCTCAATCTTCAATCCTCAATCCTGAACCCTCGATCCTCAACCCTCCATCCTCAATAAAATATCCCCAATTCTCAGTTTTCAATACTCAATTAGCAACCTTCATACCTCAATCTACAAACAACAATTCTGGACACACAATCCTCAACCCTCAGTCCTCAATCTTCAATCCTCAGTCCTCAATCCTCAATCCTCAATCCTCAATCCTCAATCCTCAATCCTCAATCCTCAGTCCTCAAACCACAGTCCTCAATCATCAATCCTCAGTTCATAACCCTTAATCCTCAATCTTCAATCCTGAATCTTCAATACTCAACATTCAATCCTCGATCCTCAATCCCCAATATTCAATGCGCAATTCTCAATTATCAAACCACAATCCTCAACCCGCAGTCCTCAATCCTCAATCCCCAATCCTCAATCCTCAATCCTCAATTCTCAAACCTCAATCCCCAATCCTCAATACTCAATCTTCAATCCTCAATCCTCAGTCCTCAATCTTCAATCCTCAATGCTCAATACTCAGCACTCAATCCTCAGTCCTCAATCCTCAATCCTCAATCCTCAAACCTCAATCCTCAATCCTCAAAGCTCAATCCTCAATCTTCAATCCTCAATACTCAATCTTCAATCCTCAATCCTCAATCCTCAATCCTCAATCCTCAATCCTCAATCCCCAATCTTCTATCCTCAATATTCAATCTGCAGTCCTCAATCCTCAGTCCTCACTACTCAATCCTCATTCTTCAATCCTCAATACCGAATCCTCAATCTTCAATCCTCAATCCTCAATCCCCAATCCTCAATCCTCTATCCTCAATCGTCAGTCTTCAATCCTCAGTGCTCAACCTTTAATCCTCAATACTCAATCCTCAATCTTCAATCCTCATCCTTCAATCCTCAATACCCAATCCTCAATCTTCAATCCTCATCCTCAATCCTCATTTCTCAATCCTCAATCCTCAGTCCTCAGACCTCAAACCTCAATCCTCTACTCTCATCCCTCATCCTCAATCCTCAATCGACAATCCGCAATCCTCAATCTTCAATCCTCAATCCTCAATCCACAATCCTCAATCCTCAGTCCTCAAACCTCAGTCCTGAATTCTCAATCCTGAATCCTCAATCTTCAGCCCTCAGTCCTCTACAATCAGTTGTCAATCCTCATTCCTCAATAGAATATCATCAATTCACAGTTTTCATTACTAAATACTCAATCTGCAATCTTCAAATCTCTATCCACAAACATCAATTCTCATCACTCAACCCTCATCACTCAGTCCTCAATCCTCAATATTCAATCCTCAATCCTCAATCCTCAATCCACAATCCTCAGCCTTCAATCCTCAATACTCAATCTTCAATTCTCATTCCCAATCCTCAATCCTCAGTTCTCGATCCTCTATCGTCAACCTTCATTCCTCAATTCTCAATCTTCAATCCTCAGTCCTCAACCCTCATTCTTCAATCCTCAATACCCAATCCTCAATCTTCAATCCTCAATCCTCAATCCTCAATTCTCAATCCTCAATCCTCAGTCCTCAGCCCTCAAACCTCAATCCTCAACCCTCAGCCCTCATCCTCAATCCTCAATCCTCAATCCTCAATCCTCAATCTTCAATCCTCAATACTCAATATTCAATCCTCAATCCTCAGTCCTCAATCTTCAATCCTCAATGCTCAATCCTCAATCCTCAATCCTCAGTCCTCAATCCTCAATCCTCAATCCTCAAACCTCAATCCTCAATCCTCAATCCTCAATCCTCAATCCTCAATCCTCAATCCTCAATCCTCAATCTTCAATCCTCAATCCTGAACCCTCGATCCTCAATCCTCCATCCTCAATAAAATATCCCCAATTCTCAGTATTCAATACTCAATCAGCAACCTTCATACCTCTATCTACAAACAACTATTCTGGACCCACAATCCTCAACCCTCAGTCCTCAATCTTCAATCCTCAGTCCTCAATCCTCAGTCCTCAAACCTCTGTCCTCAATTATCAAACCACAATCCTCAACCCGCAGTCCTCAATCCTCAATCCCCTATCCTCAATCCTCAATCCTCAATTCTCAAACCTCAATCCTCAATCCTCAATACTCAATCTTCAATCCTCAATCCTCAGTCCTCAATCATCAATCCTCAATGCTCAATCCACAACCCTCAATCCTCAGTCCTCAATCCTCAATCCTCAATCCTCAAACCTCAATCCTCAATCCTCAAAGCTCAATCCTCAATCTTCAATCCTCAATACTCAATCCTCAATCCTCAATCCTCAATCCTCGAACCTCAATCCTGAATCCTCAAACCTCAATCCTCAATCTTCAATCCTTAATACTCAATCTTCAATCTTCAATCCTCAATCCTCAATCCTCAGTCCTCAATCTTCAATCCTCAATGCTCAATCCTCAATCCTCAATCCTCAGTCCTCAATCCTCAATCCTCAATCCTCGAACCTCAATCCTGAATCCTCAAACCTCAATCCTCAATCTTCAATCCTCAATACTCAATCTTCAATCCTCAATCCTCAATCCTCAATCCTCAATCCTCAATCCTCAATCCAAAATCTTCAATCCTCAATCCTCGATCTTCAATCCTCAACCCTCAATCCTCAATGTTCAGTCCTCAATACCGAATCCTCAATCTTCAATCCTCAATCCTCAATCTTCAATCCTCAATCTTAATCTCCGATCCTCAATACTCAAACTTCAATCCTCAATCCTCAATCCTCAATCCTCAATCCTCAATCTTCAATCCTCAATACTCCATCTTCAATCCTCAATCTTCAATCCTCAATACTCAACCTTCAATCCTCAATCCTCAATCCACGGTCCTCAATCCTCAATCGTCAATCTCCAATCCTGAATACTCAATCTTAAATCCTCAATCCTCAATCCTCAATCCTCAATCCTTAATCCTCATTCTTCAATCCTCAATCCTCAATCCAAAACCTTCAATCCTCAATCCTCAATCTTCAATCCTCAATACTCAATCTTCAATCCTCAATCCTCAATCCTCAATCCTCAATCCTCAATCCTCAATCCAAAACCTTCAATCCTCAATACTCAATCTGCAATCCTCAATCCTCAGTCCTCAATCCTCAATACTCATTCTTCAATCCTCAATACCGAATCCTCAATCTTCAATCCTAAATCCTCAATCCTCAATTCTCAATCATCAAACCTCAATCCTCAGACTTCAAACATCAATACTCAACCCTCAGTCCTCGTCCTCAATCGACAACCCTCAATCCTCAATCCTCAATCTTCAATCATTAATATTCAATCTTCAATCCTCAATCCTCAATCCTCAATCCTCAACCCTCAATCCTCAATGTTCAATCCTCAATACCCAATCCTCAATCTTCAATCCTCAATCCTCAATCCTCAAGCCTCAATCCTCAATCCTCAATCCTCAATCCTCAGTCCTCAAACCTCAGTCCTGAATCCTCAATCCTCAATCCTCAATCTTCAGCCCTCAGTCCTCAACAATCAGTTGTGAATCCTCAATCCTCAATAGAATATCCTCAATTCACAGGTTTCAATACTCAATACTCAACCTGCAATCTTCAAATCTCTATCCACAAACATCAATTCTCATCACTCAACACTCAACACTCAGTCCCCAATCCTCAATATTCAAACCTCAATCCTCAATCCTCCATCCTCAATCCTCAATCTTCAATCCTCAATACTCAACCTTCAATCCTCAATCCTCAATCCACGGTCCTCAATCCTCAATCGTCAATCTCCAATCCTGAATACTCAATCTTAAATCCTCAATCCTCAATCCTCAATCCTCAATCCTTAATCCTCATTCTTCAATCCTCAATACCCAATCCTCAATCTTAAATCCTCAATTATCAATCCTCAATTCGCGACACTCAATCCTAAGTCCTCAGTCCTCAAACCTCAATCCTGAATCCTCAATCCTGCATCCTCAATCTTCAGCCCTCAGTCCTCAACAATCAGTTGTCAATCCTCAATCCCCAATAGAATATCCTCAATTCACAGTTTTCAATAGTCAATACTCAATCTGCAATCTTCAAATCTCTATCCACAAACATCAACTCTCATCACTCAACCCTGAACCCTCAGCCCTCATTCTCAATCCTCAATCCACAATCGTCAAACCTAAATCCTCAACCGTCAGTCCTCGTCCTCAATCCTCAACACTCAATCCTCAATCCTCCCGTCTTCAATCACCAATACTCAATCGTCAATCCTCAATCGTCAATCCTCAATGCTCAATCCTCAATCCTCAATATTCAACACTCAACACTCAACCATCAATCCTCAATACTCAATCCTCAATCCTCAATCCTCAATACTCAACCATCAATCCTCAATCCTCAAAAGTCAATAGAATATCCTTAATTATCAGGATTCTATACTCATACCTCAACCCTCAACCCACAGCCCTCATTCTCAATCCTCAATCCACAATCCTCAAACCTAAATACTCAACCGTCAGTCCTCGTCCTCAATCCTCAACACTCAATCCTCAATCCTCCCATCTTCAATCATCAATACTCAACACTCAATCCTCAACCATCAATCCTCAATACTCAATCATCAATCCTCAATTCTCAACACTCAATATAATATCCTGACTTCTCATGGTTCAATACTCAATCCACAATATTCAGTAATCAAATATCAATCCTCAAACATCAATACTCAACACTCAATCCTCAACACTCAGTCCCCTCTCCTCAATCCTCCATCCTCAGTCCTCAAACCTCAAACCAGTATCCTCTATCTTCAGTCCTCAGTCCTCAACAATCAGTCGTCAATTCTCAATCCTCAATAGAATATCATCAATTCACAGTTTTCAATACTCAATACTCAATCTGCAATCTTCAAATCTCTATCCACAAACATCAATTCTCATCATTCAACCCTCATCACTCAGTCCCCAATCCTCAATCTTCAATCCTCAATCCTCAATCCTCAATCCTCGATCGTCAATCTTCAATCCTCAATACTCAATCTTCAATCCTCCATCCTCATTCCTCAATCCTCAATCCTCAATCCTCAATCGCCAGGCTTCAATCCTCAATACTCAACCTTCATTCCTCAATCCTCAATCCTCATTCCTCAATCCTCATTCTTCAATCCTCAATACCCAATCCTCAATCTTCAATCCTCAATCCTCAATCCTCAGCTCTCAATCCTCAATCCTCAATCCTCAGTCCTCAGTCCTCAAACCTCAACCCTCAACCCTCCGCCCACATCCTCAATCCTCAACCCTCAGCCCTCATCCTCAATCCTCAACCCTCAATCTTCATTCTTCAATCCTCAATCCTCAAGCCTCAATCCTCAATCCTCAATCCTCAGTCCTCGAACCTCAATCCTGAATCGTCAATCCTGAATCATCAATCTTCAGACCTCAGACCTCAACAGTCAGACGTCAATCCTCAATCCTCAATAGAATATCATCAATTCACAGTTTTCAATACTCAATACTCAATCTGCAATCTTCAAATCTCTATCCACAAACATCAGTTCTCATCATTGAACACTCAACACTCAGTCCCCAATCCTCAATCTTCAATCCTCAATCCTCAATCCTCAATCCTCAATCCTCAATCTTCAATCCTCAATACTCAATCTTCAATCCTCAATCCTCAATCCACAATCCTCAATCCTCACTCTTCAATCCACAATACCCAATCCTCAATCTTCAATCCTCAATCCTCAATCCTCAATTCTCAATCCTCAATCCTCAGTCCTCAGTCCTCAAACCTCAATCCTCAACACTCAGCCCTCATCCTCAATCCTCAATCGACAATCCGCAATCCTCAATCTTCAATCCTCAATCCTCAATCCTCAATCCTCAATCCTCAATCCTCAATCCTCAATCCTCAATCCTCAATCCTCAATCCTCAATCCTCAATCCCTAATCCCCAATCTTCAATCCTCAATCCTGAACCCTCGATCCTCAACCCTCCATCCTCAATAAAATATCCCCAATTCTCAGTTTTCAATACTCAATTAGCAACCTTCATACCTCAATCTACAAACAACAATTCTGGACACACAATCCTCAACCCTCAGTCCTCAATCTTCAATCCTCAGTCCTCAATCCTCAATCCTCAATCCTCAATCCTCAATCCTCAATCCTCAATCCTCAGTCCTCAAACCACAGTCCTCAATCATCAATCCTCAGTTCATAACCCTTAATCCTCAATCTTCAATCCTGAATCTTCAATACTCAACATTCAATCCTCGATCCTCAATCCCCAATATTCAATGCGCAATTCTCAATTATCAAACCACAATCCTCAACCCGCAGTCCTCAATCCTCAATCCCCAATCCTCAATCCTCAATCCTCAATTCTCAAACCTCAATCCCCAATCCTCAATACTCAATCTTCAATCCTCAGTGCTCAACCTTTAATCCTCAATACTCAATCCTCAATCTTCAATCCTCATCCTTCAATCCTCAATACCCAATCCTCAATCTTCAATCCTCATCCTCAATCCTCATTTCTCAATCCTCAATCCTCAGTCCTCAGACCTCAAACCTCAATCCTCTACTCTCATCCCTCATCCTCAATCCTCAATCGACAATCCGCAATCCTCAATCTTCAATCCTCAATCCTCAATCCACAATCCTCAATCCTCAGTCCTCAAACCTCAGTCCTGAATTCTCAATCCTGAATCCTCAATCTTCAGCCCTCAGTCCTCTACAATCAGTTGTCAATCCTCATTCCTCAATAGAATATCATCAATTCACAGTTTTCATTACTAAATACTCAATCTGCAATCTTCAAATCTCTATCCACAAACATCAATTCTCATCACTCAACCCTCATCACTCAGTCCTCAATCCTCAATATTCAATCCTCAATCCTCAATCCTCAATCCACAATCCTCAGCCTTCAATCCTCAATACTCAATCTTCAATTCTCATTCCCAATCCTCAATCCTCAGTTCTCGATCCTCTATCGTCAACCTTCATTCCTCAATTCTCAATCTTCAATCCTCAGTCCTCAACCCTCATTCTTCAATCCTCAATACCCAATCCTCAATCTTCAATCCTCAATCCTCAATCCTCAATTCTCAATCCTCAATCCTCAGTCCTCAGCCCTCAAACCTCAATCCTCAACCCTCAGCCCTCATCCTCAATCCTCAATCCTCAATCCTCAATCCTCAATCTTCAATCCTCAATACTCAATATTCAATCCTCAATCCTCAGTCCTCAATCTTCAATCCTCAATGCTCAATCCTCAATCCTCAATCCTCAGTCCTCAATCCTCAATCCTCAATCCTCAAACCTCAATCCTCAATCCTCAATCCTCAATCCTCAATCCTCAATCCTCAATCCTCAATCCTCAATCTTCAATCCTCAATCCTGAACCCTCGATCCTCAATCCTCCATCCTCAATAAAATATCCCCAATTCTCAGTATTCAATACTCAATCAGCAACCTTCATACCTCTATCTACAAACAACTATTCTGGACCCACAATCCTCAACCCTCAGTCCTCAATCTTCAATCCTCAGTCCTCAATCCTCAGTCCTCAAACCTCTGTCCTCAATTATCAAACCACAATCCTCAACCCGCAGTCCTCAATCCTCAATCCCCTATCCTCAATCCTCAATCCTCAATTCTCAAACCTCAATCCTCAATCCTCAATACTCAATCTTCAATCCTCAATCCTCAGTCCTCAATCATCAATCCTCAATGCTCAATCCACAACCCTCAATCCTCAGTCCTCAATCCTCAATCCTCAATCCTCAAACCTCAATCCTCAATCCTCAAAGCTCAATCCTCAATCTTCAATCCTCAATACTCAATCCTCAATCCTCAATCCTCAATCCTCGAACCTCAATCCTGAATCCTCAAACCTCAATCCTCAATCTTCAATCCTTAATACTCAATCTTCAATCTTCAATCCTCAATCCTCAATCCTCAGTCCTCAATCTTCAATCCTCAATGCTCAATCCTCAATCCTCAATCCTCAGTCCTCAATCCTCAATCCTCAATCCTCGAACCTCAATCCTGAATCCTCAAACCTCAATCCTCAATCTTCAATCCTCAATACTCAATCTTCAATCCTCAATCCTCAATCCTCAATCCTCAATCCTCAATCCTCAATCCAAAATCTTCAATCCTCAATCCTCGATCTTCAATCCTCAACCCTCAATCCTCAATGTTCAGTCCTCAATACCGAATCCTCAATCTTCAATCCTCAATCCTCAATCTTCAATCCTCAATCTTAATCTCCGATCCTCAATACTCAAAATTCAATCCTCAATCCTCAATCCTCAATCCTCAATCCTCAATCTTCAATCCTCAATACTCCATCTTCAATCCTCAATCCTCAGTCCTCAATCCTCAATCCTCAATCCCCAATCTTCAATCCTCAATACTCAATCTGCAATCCTCAATCCTCAGTCCTCACTCCTCAATCCTCAATACCGAATTCTCAATCTTCAATCCTAGATCCTCAATCCTCAACTCTCAATCCTCAATCCTCAATCCTCAGACTTCAAACATCAATACTCAACCCTCAGTCCTCGTCCTCAATCGACAACCCTCAATCCTCAATCCTCAATCCTCAACCCTCAATCCTCAATGTTCAATCCTCAATACCCAATCCTCAATCTTCAATCCTCAATCCTCAATCCTCAATCCCCAATCCTCAATCCTCAATCCTCAATCCTCAGTCCTCAAACCTCAGTCCTGAATCCTCAATCCTGAATCCTCAATCTTCAGCCCTCAGTCCTCAACAATCAGTTGTGAATCCTCAATCCTCAATAGAATATCCTCAATTCACAGGTTTCAATACTCAATACTCAACCTGCAATCTTCAAATCTCTATCGACAAACATCAATTCTCATCACTCAACACTCAACACTCAGTCCCCAATCCTCAATCTTCAAACCTCAATCCTCAATACTCAATTCTCAATCCTCAATCTTCAATCCTCAATACTCAATCCTCAATCCTCAATCCTCAGTCCTCAAACCTCAATCCTGAATCCTCAATCCTGAATCCTCAATCTTCAGCCCTCAGTCCTCAACTATCAGTTGTGAATCCTCAATGCTCAATAGAATATCCTCAATTCACAGGTTTCAATACTCAATACTCAACCTGCAATCTTCAAATCTCTATCCACAAACATCAATCCTCATCACTCAACCCTCAACACTCAGTCCCCAATCCTCAATATTCAAACCTCATTTCTCAATCCTCAATCCCCAGTCCTCAGTCCTCAAACCTCAATCCTCTACCCTCATCCCTCATCCTCAATCCTCAATCGACAATCCGCAATCCTCAATCTTCAATCCTCAATCCTCAATCCTCAATCCTCAATCCTCAGTCCTCAAACCTCAATCCTGAATCCTCAATCCTGAATCCTCAATCTTCAGCCCTCAGTCTACAACAGTCCGTTGTTAATCCTCAATCCTCAATAGAATATCCTCAGTTCACAGTTTTCAATACTCAACACTCAATCTGCAATCTTCAAATCTCTATCCACAAACATCAATTTTCATCACTCAACCCTCAAAACTCAGTCCTCAATTTTCAATCCTCAATCCTCAATTCTCAATCTTCAATCCTCAATACTGAATCTTCAATCCTCAATCCTCAATCCTCAATCCTCAATTCTCAATCCTCAATCCTCAGTCCTCAATCTTCAATCCTCAATACTCAATCTTCTGTAATCAATCCTCAATTCTCAATTCTCAATACTCAATCCTCAATCGTCAATCCTCAATCCCCAATCCTCAATCTTCTATCCTCAATCCTCAATCCTCAATCCTCAATACTCAATCTTCAATCCACAATACTCAATCTTCAATCCTCAATCCTCAATCCTCAATCCTCAATCCTCAATGCTCAATCCTCAATATTCAATCCTCAATACTCAGTCTTCAATCCTCAATCCTCAATCCTCAATCTTCAATCCTCAATCCTCAACCCTCAACCCTCAGTAATCAATCCTCAATCCTCAGTCCTCAAACCTCAATCCTGAATCCTCAATCCTGAATCCTCAATCTTCAGACATCAGACATCAACTGTCAGACGTCAATCCACAATCCTCGATAGAATCTCATCAATTCACAGTTTTCAATACTCAATACTCAATCTGCAATCTTCAGACCTCTATCCCCAAACATCAATTCTCATTACTCAACCCTCAACACTCAGTCCCCAATCCTCAATCTTCAATCCTCAATCCTCAATCCGCAATCCTCAATCCTCAACGTTCAATCCACAATACTCAATCTTCAATCCTCAATCCTCAATCCTCAATCCTCAATCCTCAATCCTCAATCGTCAATCTTCAATCCTCAATACTCAATCTTCTGTAATCAATCCTCAATTCTCAATCCTCAATACTCAATCCTCAATCCTCAATCCTCAATCCTCAATCCTCAATCCTCAATCATCAAACCTCAATCTTCAATCCTCAGTCCCAAATCCTCAATCTTCATTACTCAATCCTCAATCCTCATTCTTCAATACTCAATACCCAATCCTCAATCTTCAATCCTCAATCCTCAATCCTCAATTCTCAATCCTCAATCCTCAGTCCTCAATCTTCAATCCTCAATACTCAATCTTCTGTAATCAATCCTCAATTCTCAATCCTCAATACTCAATCCGCAATCGTCAATCCTCAATCGCCAATCCGCAATCTTCAACCCTCAGTCCCGAATCCTCAATCTTCATTACTCAATCCTCAATCCTCATTCTTCAATACTCAATACCCAATCCTCAATCTTCAATCCTCAATCCTCAATCCTCAATTCTCAATCCTCAATCCTCACTCCTCAGTCTTCAATCCTCAATACTCAATCTTCTGTTATCAATCCTCAATTCTCAATCCTCAATACTCAATCCTCAATCGTCAATCCTCAATCCCCAATCCTCAATCTTCAATCCTCAATCCTCAATCCTCAATCCTAAATCCTCAATCCTCAATCCTCAATCTTCAATCCTCAATCCTCAAACCGCAATCCTCAGTACTCAATCTTCAATCCTCAATTCCCAATCCTCAGTCTTCATTCGTCAATCCTCAATCCTCAATTCTCAATCCTCAATCCTACAATCCTCAACCTTCAATCCTCAATACTCAGTCTTCAATCCTACAATCCTCAACCTTCAATCCTCAATACTCAGTCTTCAATGCTCAATCCTCAATCCTCAATCCTCAATCCTCAATCCTCAATTCTCAATCCTCAATCCACAATCCTCAACCTTCAATCCTCAATACTCAGTCTTCAATGCTCAATCCTCAATCCTCAATCCTCAATACTCAATCCTCAACCGTCAATCTTCAATCCTCAATACTCAATCTTCAATCCTCAATCCTCAATCCTCATTCTTCAATCCTCAATACCCAATCCTCAATCTTCAATACTCAATCCTCAATCCTCAATCCTCAATTCTCAATCCTCAATCCTCAGTCCTCAGTCCTCAAACCTCAACCCTCAACCCTCAGCCCTCATCCTCAATCCTCAACCCTCAGCCCTCATCCTCAATCCTCAACCCTCAATCTTCATTCTTCAATCCTCAATCCTCAAGCCTCAATCCTCAATCCTCAATCCTCAATCCTCAATCCTCAATCCTCAATCCTCAGTCCTCAAACCACAGTCCTCAATCATCAATCCTCAGTTCATAACCCTTAATCCTCAATCTTCAATCCTGAATCTTCAATACTCAACATTCAATCCTCGATCCTCAATCCCCAATATTCAATGCGCAATACTCAATTATCAAACCACAATCCTCAACCCGCAGTCCTCAATCCTCAATCCCCAATCCTCAATCCTCAATCCTCAATTCTCAAACCTCAATCCCCAATCCTCAATACTCAATCTTCAATCCTCAATCCTCAGTCCTCAATCTTCAATCCTCAATGCTCAATCCTCAGCACTCAATCCTCAGTCCTCAATCCTCAATCCTCAATCCTCAAACCTCAATCCTCAATCCTCAATCCTCAATCCTCAATCCTAAATCCTCAATCCTCAATCCTCAATCTTCAATCCTCAATCATCAAACCTCAATCTTCAATCCTCAGTCCCAAATCCTCAATCTTCATTACTCAATCCTCAATCCTCATTCTTCAATACTCAATACCCAATCCTCAATCTTCAATCCTCAATCCTCAATCCTCAATTCTCAATCCTCAATCCTCAGTCCTCAATCTTCAATCCTCAATACTCAATCCTCAATCCTAAATCCTCAATCCTCAATCCTCAATCTTCAATCCTCAATCCTCAAACCGCAATCCTCAGTACTCAATCTTCAATCCTCAATTCCCAATCCTCAGTCTTCATTCGTCAATCCTCAATCCTCAATTCTCAATCCTCAATCCTACAATCCTCAACCTTCAATCCTCAATACTCAGTCTTCAATCCTACAATCCTCAACCTTCAATCCTCAATACTCAGTCTTCAATGCTCAATCCTCAATCCTCAATCCTCAATCCTCAATCCTCAATTCTCAATCCTCAATCCACAATCCTCAACCTTCAATCCTCAATACTCAGTCTTCAATGCTCAATCCTCAATCCTCAATCCTCAATACTCAATCCTCAACCGTCAATCTTCAATCCTCAATACTCAATCTTCAATCCTCAATCCTCAATCCTCATTCTTCAATCCTCAATACCCAATCCTCAATCTTCAATACTCAATCCTCAATCCTCAATCCTCAATTCTCAATCCTCAATCCTCAGTCCTCAGTCCTCAAACCTCAACCCTCAACCCTCAGCCCTCATCCTCAATCCTCAACCCTCAGCCCTCATCCTCAATCCTCAACCCTCAATCTTCATTCTTCAATCCTCAATCCTCAAGCCTCAATCCTCAATCCTCAATCCTCAATCCTCAATCCTCAATCCTCAATCCTCAGTCCTCAAACCACAGTCCTCAATCATCAATCCTCAGTTCATAACCCTTAATCCTCAATCTTCAATCCTGAATCTTCAATACTCAACATTCAATCCTCGATCCTCAATCCCCAATATTCAATGCGCAATACTCAATTATCAAACCACAATCCTCAACCCGCAGTCCTCAATCCTCAATCCCCAATCCTCAATCCTCAATCCTCAATTCTCAAACCTCAATCCCCAATCCTCAATACTCAATCTTCAATCCTCAATCCTCAGTCCTCAATCTTCAATCCTCAATGCTCAATCCTCAGCACTCAATCCTCAGTCCTCAATCCTCAATCCTCAATCCTCAAACCTCAATCCTCAATCCTCAAACCTCAATCCTCAATCCCCAATCTTCTATCCTCAATATTCAATCTGCAGTCCTCAATCCTCAGTCCTCACTACTCAATCCTCATTCTTCAATCCTCAATACCGAATCCTCAATCTTCAATCCTCAATCCTCAATCCTCAATCCTCAATCCTCTATCCTCAATCGTCAGTCTTCAATCCTCAGTGCTCAACCTTTAATCCTCAATACTCAATCCTCAATCTTCAATCCTCATCCTTCAATCCTCAATACCCAATCCTCAATCTTCAATCCTCATCCTCAATCCTCATTTCTCAATCCTCAATCCTCAGTCCTCAGACCTCAAACCTCAATCCTCTACTCTCATCCCTCATCCTCAATCCTCAATCGACAATCCGCAATCCTCAATCTTCAATCCTCAATCCTCAATCCACAATCCTCAATCCTCAGTCCTCAAACCTCAGTCCTGAATCCTCAATCCTGAATCCTCAATCTTCAGCCCTCAGTCCTCTACAATCAGTTGTCAATCCTCATTCCTCAATAGAATATCATCAATTCACAGTTTTCATTACTAAATACTCAATCTGCAATCTTCAAATCTCTATCCACAAACATCAATTCTCATCACTCAACCCTCATCACTCAGTCCTCAATCCTCAATATTCAATCCTCAATCCTCAATCCTCAATCCACAATCCTCAGCCTTCAATCCTCAATACTCAATCTTCAATTCTCATTCCCAATCCTCAATCCTCAGTTCTCGATCCTCGATCGTCAACCTTCATTCCTCAATTCTCAATCTTCAATCCTCAGTCCTCAACCCTCATTCTTCAATCCTCAATACCCAATCCTCAATCTTCAATCCTCAATCCTCAATCCTCAATTCTCAATCCTCAATCCTCAGTCCTCAGCCCTCAAACCTCAATCCTCAACCCTCAGCCCTCATCCTCAATCCTCAATCCTCAATCCTCAATCCTCAATCTTCAATCCTCAATACTCAATATTCAATCCTCAATCCTCAGTCCTCAATCTTCAATCCTCAATGCTCAATACTCAATCCTCAATCCTCAGTCCTCAATCCTCAATCCTCAATCCTCAAACCTCAATCCTCAATCCTCAATCCTCAATCCTCAATCCTCAATCCTCAATCCTCAATCCTCAATCTTCAATCCTCAATCCTGAACCCTCGATCCTCAATCCTCCATCCTCAATAAAATATCCCCAATTCTCAGTATTCAATACTCAATCAGCAACCTTCATACCTCTATCTACAAACAACTATTCTGGACCCACAATCCTCAACCCTCAGTCCTCAATCTTCAATCCTCAGTCCTCAATCCTCAGTCCTCAAACCTCTGTCCTCAATTATCAAACCACAATCCTCAACCCGCAGTCCTCAATCCTCAATCCCCTATCCTCAATCCTCAATCCTCAATTCTCAAACCTCAATCCTCAATCCTCAATACTCAATCTTCAATCCTCAATCCTCAGTCCTCAATCATCAATCCTCAATGCTCAATCCTCAACCCTCAATCCTCAGTCCTCAATCCTCAATCCTCAATCCTCAAACCTCAATCCTCAATCCTCAAACCTCAATCCTCAATCTTCAATCCTCAATACTCAATCTTCAATCCTCAATCCTCAATCCTCGAACCTCAATCCTGAATCCTCAAACCTCAATCCTCAATCTTCAATACTTAATACTCAATCTTCAATCTTCAATCCTCAATCCTCAATCCTCAGTCCTCAATCTTCAATCCTCAATGCTCAATCCTCAATCCTCAATCCTCAGTCCTCAATCCTCAATCCTCAATCCTCGAACCTCAATCCTGAATCCTCAAACCTCAATCCTCAATCTTCAATCCTCAATACTCAATCTTCAATCCTCAATCCTCAATCCTCAATCCTCAATCCTCAATCCTCAATCCAAAATCTTCAATCCTCAATCCTCGATCTTCAATCCTCAACCCTCAATCCTCAATGTTCAGTCCTCAATACCGAATCCTCAATCTTCAATCCTCAATCCTCAATCTTCAATCCTCAATCTTAATCTCCGATCCTCAATACTCAAACTTCAATACTCAATCCTCAATCCTCAATCCTCAATCCTCAATCTTCAATCCTCAATACTCCATCTTCAATCCTCAATCCTCAATCCTCAATCCTCAATCCTCAATCCCCAATCTTCAATCCTCAATACTCAATCTGCAATCCTCAACCCTCAGTCCTCACTCCTCAATCCTCAATACCGAATCCTCAATCTTCAATCCTAAATCCTCAATCCTCAACTCTCAATCCTCAATCCTCAATCCTCAGACTTCAAACATCAATACTCAAACCTCAGTCCTCGTCCTCAATCGACAACCCTCAATCCTCAATCCTCAATCCTCAACCCTCAATCCTCAATGTTCAATCCTCAATACCCAATCCTCAATCTTCAATCCTCAATCCTCAATCCTCAATCCCCAATCCTCAATCCTCAATCCTCAATCCTCAGTCCTCAAACCTCAGTCCTGAATCCTCAATCCTGAATCCTCAATCTTCAGCCCTCAGTCCTCAACAATCAGTTGTGAATCCTCAATCCTCAATAGAATATCCTCAATTCACAGGTTTCAATACTCAATACTCAACCTGCAATCTTCAAATCTCTATCGACAAACATCAATTCTCATCACTCAAAACTCAACACTCAGTCCCCAATCCTCAATCTTCAAACCTCAATCCTCAATACTCAATTCTCAATCCTCAATCTTCAATCCTCAATACTCAATCCTCAATCCTCAATCCTCAGTCCTCAAACCTCAATCCTGAATCCTCAATCCTGAATCCTCAATCTTCAGCCCTCAGTCCTCAACTATCAGTTGTGAATCCTCAATGCTCAATAGAATATCCTCAATTCACAGGTTTCAATACTCAATACTCAACCTGCAATCTTCAAATCTCTATCCACAAACATCAATCCTCATCACTCAACCCTCAACACTCAGTCCCCAATCCTCAATATTCAAACCTCATTTCTCAATCCTCAATCCCCAGTCCTCAGTCCTCAAACCTCAATCCTCTACCCTCATCCCTCATCCTCAATCCTCAATCGACAATCCGCAATCCTCAATCTTCAATCCTCAATCCTCAATCCTCAATCCTCAATCCTCAGTCCTCAAACCTCAATCCTGAATCCTCAATCCTGAATCCTCAATCTTCAGCCCTCAGTCTACAACAGTCCGTTGTTAATCCTCAATCCTCAATAGAATATCCTCAGTTCACAGTTTTCAATACTCAACACTCAATCTGCAATCTTCAAATCTCTATCCACAAACATCAATTTTCATCACTCAACCCTCAACACTCAGTCCTCAATTTTCAATCCTCAATCCTCAATTCTCAATCTTCAATCCTCAATACTGAATCTTCAATCCTCAATCCTCAATCCTCAATCCTCAATTCTCAATCCTCAATCCTCAGTCCTCAATCTTCAATCCTCAATACTCAATCTTCTGTAATCAATCCTCAATTCTCAATTCTCAATACTCAATCCTCAATCGTCAATCCTCAATCCCCAATCCTCAATCTTCTATCCTCAATCCTCAATCCTCAATCCTCAATACTCAATCTTCAATCCACAATACTCAATCTTCAATCCTCAATCCTCAATCCTCAATCCTCAATCCTCAATCCTCAATCCTCAATATTCAATCCTCAATACTCAGTCTTCAATCCTCAATCCTCAATCCTCAATCCTCAATCCTCATTCGTCAATAATCAATACCCAATCCTCAATCTTCAATCCTCAATCCTCAATCCTCAATTCTCAATCCTCAATCGTCAATCCTCAGACCTCAAACAGCAATAGTCAACCCTCAGTCCTCGTCCTCAATACACAACCATCAATACTCAATCGTCAATCTTCAATCTTCAATATTCAATCTTCAGTCCTCAATCCTCAATCCTCGATCCTCAATCCTAAATCCTCAATATTCAAACAGCAATACCCAATCCTCAATCTTCAATCCGCAATCCTCAATCATCAATCCTCAATCCTCAATCCTCAATC